>NC_136598.1:18722332-18827332 GCF_910589615.1 Taurulus bubalis | reverse complement strand
CATCATGTCTGAAGGGCAGTGGAAGAAGTAAAGAAGTAAAAAATTGTTTTTGTGTCATTTGCTATGTTTTTTTTTGTGGTTATTTTGCATCTCTTCGTTGTTGGTAGTTAGTGGCTCTTCAAGTGACATTTTGCAGATGAAGGCCAGAGGGAGCCCCTCACACTGGGCCCCTGGGCCTGCGCCTGGTAGGCCCGTTGAGTAATCCATCCATGATCACAAGTACGGAACATAAGTAAAATCTTTAAAGTCACGTGAAAAAGTCCTGATAAACTGTGTGAGAATGGAACAGAAGGAAGGAGATAAATCAGCAGCTGCAGGAGAGACGAAGCTGCAGGTGTGTCTGCGACCACAGGAGGGCGGAGCTCCGGAGAAGACACGCACATGCCGGAAATGATCTGTTATGAACGTTTGTGTTCACTTTGAGCCAAGCACGATCAAATGAAGGACCACGTGTGGCGTGTGGTTATAAGTAGCAGTATTGTGCATCCCTATCGTTTAAAATTAAATGTTGCATCTATCTTAATTAATTAATTGAATGAACTCGGCCTACCCGGCGTGCACGCAGAGTGACACGCCCACGGTGTGCGTGACATGTACACTTTGTGCACTTTGGTCCGGCTAACATGCTGAAACTAACATGCGCACCATCCACCAAGGAACATCGGAGGAGCCTCTACCTTCAGCCAGGTGTGTGAGGACACGATTCATACCGAGAGGCCGAGGAGACTGGTTATACTGGGTCCGGAGAGACCGAGTGGATTGGTTCTGTTATCCGATATGACTGAACGAGCAGATCAAGTTGGAGATGGAGCAGAATGTGCAGGGCTCCGTGGTGCTGTTCAGACAGGTGAGTACAACACACTGAACTCTCCAGATGAGAAGTATAACGTTCATTGTTTATGAGATGGTCTGAGTGGTGTCCCTTCTTCTGGGTAACTCGTGTGAGGCGACACTGAGGAATACTAAATCATTATTACTGATAATCAGTTGTATGCACAGGCTGCATAGTGTCCACCTGTTGGTTTGAACAGAAGGAGCCTTGTTGCGGTCCACCTCTCTGTCTATGAGTTGACATCTAATGCAATCTATGTTGTGGCCTAAAGTAATATAAAGTAAGGAATGTATATTTAAAGTAACAGTCTTTTTACTTGAGTACAATAGGCTAGTGCGGCTAGTACGGCTGATCCAGCGGTGCGGTGGCCACCCAGGGCTTTGTAGATGGATGGCCTCTTCGGGGCTGTTTGACTGGAAACAGGTGTGTGTCATCTGAAGATGAAGGCTTGGCCGATAAACATTATTGGAGAACATCTGCTGCTTGTCACAACACGGGGCGAGCTGCAGCGGTCCCCCCATCCATCAGCCACACCGGAGAGTGGGTGCGGAGATGGGGCGGGGGGGAGGGGAGGCTGCCATCCTCTGCTAGCCGGGGCCCGTTCACCCATCACTCACCCCGGGATGCTGGATATGTGGCGCGGGGTTGGTCCAGGCACCTGCCTGCCTCTGCCAGCCCACAGCCGCCTTTGGCCGACGGAGGAGAATATGCTCCAGCGCACTTGAACAATGCCTCGGGGAGAGCAGGCGCTCTCTGACACTGACACCCTCCCACACACACACACACACACACACACACACACACACACACACACACACACACACACACACACACACACACACACACACACACACACCTTACACCACCAGTGCACCCTGTTCAGGTGCCTCTCACACCTCCCCCCAGCTAGTTTTGGACTACTGTCAGGAAGGCAGGCTTGGCCTTAATGCTTGACCCTTCACTGGCTGATGAGAGATGCCTGGTCGTAGCCTCGCACATAAACGCACATGACATATCCACACACACGGGATCCCATAGGTCTCTGCTGTGACAGCTGGACCCCCCCTTTCTCTACCTCCACACCTTACTGCACCCTCCCACCCCACTCAGGGGTCACAGAAATCAATACCATGCAACGCTGCATTCAAAGCGCAAGATTACAAAACAGACGTTTAAAAGCAGGTGTCCACAGATGTTTTTGTCGTTATTTATTTGGTTCATGGCTCATTTTCTCTTTGTTTTGGTCTAAACACAACCCACGGAGAGTAAAAAGACCGTTGAAAAGATGACCGTAGAGAGTGTATCAATTTTACACAACAAAATGTATCAATGTAGCACCACTGACATGAATATGCCAGGAAATGAGCACAGTAGGTTATGACTGATAACTGGCACTGACCTGAGATATAAAACACAACACAGTTTTTGCAAAAAAAAGAAACACCTTCATTTAAATCAAATACACATGTATGCTAGCAGTAGTGATAAGGGACTAATATTGTTGTAAAAAAGTTCTAATGTTGTGCGGCAATAATGTTTTTTTTTACAGGTACTGCAGAAAAAAGTATTAACATCAATTGGATCCTTTTCTATAAGACGCCCAAAACTTTGTATCAGCTGCTGAGACACATCTGAAACAAATGCAATGCATGCACGGTTTGTGCCTGCAGTATTTTGTGACCAGCACACCGCTCTGCAACAAGAAAAGCTCATGATCAATGCCCATCAATGGAGCGGGGTCATAATACATTTTTCCATTTGTCTAGGGCCAATAAATTAATTTAATGCGAGACTATAGTCTATCAAATGTAGAGTAATCCGTAAACCAACAAATCAATGATCTGAGTTATTTTCTAATGTGAAATTATGCAGTTTCACAAAAAGAAATACAAGACAAAAGTGTGAAAGGAAAAGACAAAATGTTTTTGCATGAAATTATAAGTGCTGGAATAAACGCAGACATGAGACATATGAAGGTATTACCATTCCCTCTGTATTATGGAAGTAATGCTTCGCATTCAGATTTTTGGTTATTTAGTTATGCGCACCATTAAGTTTCTCCAGTGACAAGAGAGTATCAGATTCAGTCACATCTTGTCCAAATGCCCTTAAGAGAGAAACTTAAACAGCAAACTGAACGGTTTCCATCAGCCATAGTCACAAATGTGATGCAGGTATTTGTGTGTATTGTTAAGAAGTATGTGTAACCCTGGACTTCTTGGACAGTCTGGGGTGTGTTAGGAGTTTCTGGTCCTTTTTGAGGGCCCCTCACATGCCAGGTCCACTGGGTGATGATTACCTCAAGCTCCACAACATCAGGGATGGAGTGCCAGTTTCTGACAGCTGAGTACCAGTTTCACAAAAACATAATATTACTAGCATCACCTTCACCAAGATGATCTGAGTAATGCTTCACAGAGCCAAGTCCCGTGTTCAAACGTCCAGCCAGGACTCTGCACCTCTGCTTGGGTTATGTGGTTTTGCTGCCTGCTCTTCTCTTTCTTTGGAACACAGAAAAGTTCAATGGTGCCGGTGTTTGGTGTAGCAGTGCTGAAAAGGGAGAAGAAAAAAAGACATCAGCACTATTTGGAAATCAAAAGCAAATGTTCTGGGGTTTTGGAGGAGAAGTAACTGGTACGTAGTCTCCCGTGTGCTCGGCTTTGAGGAGGTAAAGCGAAGACAGCCTCGAGCCCGGCTCCATGCTGGGTGCAGATTAAAATAACTGTCATGAGACAGGAGCGGCTATTGAGGGAGACAGGGTGACACACAGAGTGATGGGGCTCAGCCTCTCGCACTTCATGACACAGTATTTCACTAAAGCTGGTTCAGCTTTACAGCCTGTGACCTTGTGTGTGTGTGTGTGTGTGTGTGTGTGTGTGTGTGTCCATTCTGCTTTAGCTTGACAACCCAAGTTGCGTGTGTATCATTGGAAGCTTTTAACTATTTGTATTTAACCTTTATTTCTCCTGTATAATCCAATGAAATTGTAAATCTATTGCACGAGGGTTCCTGATCATGATGGCGGCGTACTTTAAAACTTAAAAACAAATCAACAAATTTGCATCGTTCAAATAATATCCGTTGCACGTCGGGTCAAGTATGTTCAGTGCTCAGATGATCGCAGAATGATCTTGCCCTCATGTGTCATAAAAATGATTTGAATAGGTTTTCACTTAGGTTTAGTTAGGGCTTACCTTCGCTACAGGTGGGGCCCAGCCAGGTGAGCGGACACAGGCATCGCCCAGTCAGCCCATCACAGCGGGCCCTGTGGGAGCACTGGCACGGCAGGAAGCAGTCGGGGCCAAACCGGTCTCCACCGCAGTCTGAGTAGAGGAGAGAGGTTTAAAAAAAGGAGAGAGTGTAAATGACACACTAGAGATGCACGTTTTCAGAATTTTTGTCCATTCAATTTGAAGATTCATTTTTCATGTCATGCTAATAAGAGCGTGTTTCCCTCGAGGCGACCTCTACCTTTTTCACATCTCTGTCCGGTCCTTCCTGGAGGGCAGAGGCACCGGCCGGTCGATGGGTCACATGGGGAATCGCCAGCACAGTCACAGGACCGTGCACAGCTCAGTCCAAACCTGCCAGACTCACACCCTGAAAGAAAGAAAAGGATGGTTGTAGTTCAGAGCACTTTCATTGTCTTCATTAATACAACATATAAATTAGAAGGCAACTCGCATATTCTCACTTTTCCATCCATTTTGGAACCTATTGTCAGTCGGTCTGAGGACCGATAACCTTTGGGGGGGCGATGGGCTATATGTCTGTGGTTCTGTTGTAGCCAGCGTATATCCGGGGTGAGCCAAGACTTCCTTTCCATGCACTGCTCATTGTTGACCCATCGGCAATCCCATCGAAATTCGAGACCGTAGCTGGAGTTGAGAGACGACGTGTGCGATCGAATTGCATCACAAGTACGCCGTTTACAAGCTTATTCTGATGCCAAAATCGTTTCCCCTTTCCTAAAGGATATTAACGCGCATGTGCACAATCGCCGAAAAATAAATAAACAAAATAAATACACACACACACACATACACAGTAGTAGTGTGTAGTTGAGAAAACCAATCCCCTCGCATGCACAAGTGCATGTAGTGCACACAGACAAGAGCCAGGCTGGTCTCTGGAGCCCGCGGCTGCAGCTGCTCTGCAGTGCTCAGGCGTACTGGATCCCCTGCTGGGACTGAAGTGGCCATTTAGGCGCTCACACTGCGGCTGAGAGCCCCGCGAGCAGGCAGGAGGGCACGAGGATGCAACAGGAATGCATTAAGCAGTCTGGAAACACCTGTCTCCCATCAAATAACCAGGCTGCTTGCCTGCCCACCTACCTACTAGCCTGACTGTCTGTCTGTCTGCCTGCCAGAACACACTGACAACACTCTTTTTTTCTTCTGGGAAATCTCTCATTCATGTATGCTTCTATCTGCACGTGCCTGGGCATCCAGGTGGCTGTTTATTAATGTGCACAGACGTGTGGGAATGTGTGCTTCTCTGCTCAAAAACATACAAGAGATGTATGTTTTCTTTAAAGGGGACTTCTGTCTGTGAATTCTACGTCGCTTTTTTTGACCCGTCTTGCCTTTCTGGCAGCCCGTTGAACATGTTTAAATGTAGTTTTATGGATTTGAGTAGATAGTCGTGTATATACTCACGTCTTTGGCATTGTGGCCCAAAGAAACCTGGTGTACACACACATTGGCCCGTCACATGGTCACACGCGTGCCCCATTTTACAGTCACACATGTGAGCGCAGTTCACTCCAAAGAACCCATGTGGGCATTCTGAGAGAGACACAAGACAGGGAGTTCAGGATGAGGCTACTTGTTTCAGCGTACGGTTAATCATGACCACGTAATCATGTTGCATCAAGGTGCATTAAGGAACACACACACATTTCACAAGGGAAACTTGTACAAGTGTCATTAAAGCCCCTGGGAACCTTATTAACATATTTGTATATTACATGTGAATGTTTGCGTACTGTGTTGGCAGGAGTGGCCGTAGAATCCAGTGGTACAGCTGCAGCTGCCAGTAAAACGGTCACAGGTCCCGTTGTTGAGGCACGGACACTCTTGTGCACAATCAAGGCCATATTTCCCCTGTGAACAGGCTGCACACACACACACACACACACACACACACACACACACACACACACACACACACACACAAACTAAGTTATACATCTTCATTTCAGGAGAACTCTGAAATGTTTTCTGTGTATTTCTTATCAATTTTGATGTTCAGACTATTTTCTGTTGTGTCCATGAAGCTGCCTGTGAAGTTGTACCAGTGTCACAGCGGGGTCCGGTCCAGCCCAGTCCACACTTGCAAGACCCGTCGCCGGGGTCACACAGACCCACGTTCTGACAGCTGCATGTGTTTCTGCACTGCGGGCCGAAGCGCCCCCTAGGACACGCTAGAGAAACATTCAGAGAACATCGGGACAAGACATCAGACCGACAGGCCCTTCTGTTCTACTCGGCAATCAGTAACACACACAGATAACACGTCTCTTTCACACACACACACACACACACACACACACACACACACACACACACACACACACACACACACACACACACACACACACACACACACATATACAAGATTGCACTGACCACATGCATGTTTATTTAAGCAACAGTTCATTAAAGAGATGGGAAAGTAGTCTAATTTGGCACTGATATAAAAGAATAATCATGTTTCTCTGGGTAATTTAGATTGGGAAAACAATAAGCAAGCGCTCTTTGATTTTCCTGTTTATTTATTTGCTTCCTTGCCAAATCCAGCGACACGGAACACGGAGAACGAGCTACTTATAGGTTTCTGTAAACATTCAACAAGAGGAACTTAAGAGGTGTTGTGTCCAATGCGGGGGACTAAAGGAGAGGACGTTTAGCGAAGGCAGTAATGGAAATCCCCGCTTGCAATCCATCTGAATTGCTGATAAAAGGAGCAATTAAGAAAGCTAAAGTCTCCCTCTCTTAACCGGGAAACAGCCCTGTGATCATCAGAGGCCTCACATGGAGGAATTGGAGAATTTGTTACTTAAATATACAGTGAGAAATGTAGAAAGATGTCTCATCGTTTTTAGTGGTTTCTCACTTTCCAGTTAGGCCTCCTATTTCTGAAGGACTCATCAGGACCAGTGGTTCCCACTGATGCATGTCAGCCACAGTGATGACTCTTTGTGTACTCAAGAGAAGGATAAAATATTTTTTTAAAGCTAGAAACAGACCATGTTTGATATCTGTGATACATTTTCACTTAAAGGTGAACAATGAATTGCCACTTGTAATTCAGTAGATAGTGATTTTTTCTTTCAACCCCACTGGCTTTACCATTAATAGTATTTTTGTGTCACTTGAATCATTTGCTAATACTCGCAATAACTAAGTATCTTCTGCTGCACATACTACTGACAATCTATATTTCATAACAGAGTAGATGTAATTCCCTGTTTTCTGGGACATTTTAATAGGTGGTTAAATCTGACTATGCTTGTGTGAGAAAATGATGTATCCATTTTTTATTTCATCCAGAGGAAGTGGTCGGCCCCAGATTACAAGATATAGGTTAAAAAAAGATAGAATTTGATTTAACAATTCATTTAGAGCTATTTTTAATATAAATCCATTGTTTATTTAAACTCAAATATCGTAATGTGGAGAGGACTGTCGTCAAAGTGCCCCTATGTAAAGATACAGAACAGAAGATATAGAGCCGCCAGTGCACTCGTATATTTGTGTATATTGTGTGTGTGCTATGTATCTGCCTTGGTGCAAGGTAGTAGTGGAAATACATTGCTTATATATATATGTATATATATATGTATATATATATATATATATGTATATATATATATATATATATATATATATATATATATATATATATATATATATACATATATATATATATATACATATATATATAAGTTGGACTAAAATAAACAACAAGGACTGGTGTGTCATAGCTAAAAGCATAAACAAGCATTGCATCTGTTTAGTGTTACCTTGTTGGCAGGACTGTCCCATCCTACCAGGGGCACAGATACACTTCCCGTTTGCTGAGTGGCACTGCCCTCCTTCCCCACAGGAGCACAGCTTAGCACAGTCCTTCCCATAGTACCCACTCGGACAGCCTGCATGAATAAACATGTCTTTTTTCACACAGAAGGTATGGAGATAAATATCTTCTTTTCGTGAGCCAGAATTCTCTGATTCAACGACGAATGACCAACATCCCTAAAACAACAACTCCCAATAATGATAATAAAGGACTTTCTGGATGACAGCAGGTGTGAGGTTTCTTGACTCACTCGAGCTGCAGTCGGCTCCAATAAAGCCGGGAGGACAGTAACAGACTCCAGTCCTGAAGTCACAGCGACCACCATTGATGCAGCTGCATCTGGACTTGCAGTTTGGCCCAAAGGTCCCCGCTCGACATCCTGGAGATAAAGCACAGTCATGAGGGGGACAAGGCCAAGCCGTGTTATTTGACTGAGAGGGTATTTTACTCGCAGGATACAGCAGACAAGTAACAAGGAAATTATTTGTGAAAAATATTAACATTTTAGTCAATCATAAAACGTGTCTATAAATTAGGCCAAATGTATGCACAGCTACCACATGTATCCCACCCAGCTCCCGGTTCTACTGCAGGTTTGTGAAGGCATGCCTCGTATTAGTCCACATATTGCACTTACGTAGCTCACAGCGCGCCCCGGAGGAACCAGGTAGGCAGCTACATTTCCCCGTCACAGGATGGCACTGCTCCTGATCTCCTGAACATTGGCACAGCTTGCCGCAGTTTTGCCCAAACATGCCGGCAGGACAAGCTGAGAGGAAGCATCCAGAAACATAGTCACATATACACAAAAGAGGGGACTGTTAGTTCAAATTTAGGAAGAAGTGGGCGTATAATACGCAGGGGAAATGTCCTTAAACCCTAGATGCATAGGTCATTTGATAATATCATGTTCAATAAGACCTGTATTGGCTTTTGTTAAACATACACAGTGCAAGTCCTCAAATCCAGGTGTATATACCAAGTTAAGGGCCTAAACATTTCATCATTCAAATTAATTAATTTGCAAACACCTCCTGTTTTTCACTGCCAGTATAGGGCATTGAGTATAGATAGAAGGCTGCAACATAAAATTTAATTCCACATCTAGATTATTAGTTTGTAATGTGTGTCTTTTTTTTTAAAATAAACAAATTATTTCACTTTCTCTTTATACTATGCGAGCTAAACTACTCAGTTTTTCTAACAGCTCCACAGCTACAGTAACGCTTGCGAGCTGTAAACTGTCAGCGAAGTGTAAATGGTGTGCAAGTAAACCTTTTCTAGGGCAAAAAACACAAAGTTACAGAAGTTTGTGGGAACAAAGACAAGTGGCATTTCGCTCTCCCTCCTCAGATGGCTGTGTGAACATACTGGAGCGTTCAGGATCGACTGGTAACAAAACCAAAACTCCCAACTACTCTCTCTGCTGTCCGAACCCCCAATGGACGCAGAGCGACATTCTTTCACACAGCCTCTCTGCATACATCCATATATTTATACTCATCACAATAATGAATGTAGTCCACAGACAATCCGTCATAGCCAACAAGATGAATCTGTGAACCGAACATGTTTACGGGTGAGACCGCAGCACTCGGCTACTCAGTCAGGCAGCAGCAGGCAGCGTGGGGGACAGATAAGCAAGGACTCCAGACTAAAGAGGCAATTACGGCGCTGTCATTATGCATGTCTGCCTTCCAAAGGCCCTTATCCGCCGCCGAGGAGACAAAAACAATGCCTTCTGTTTTACTTGGCAACTGGTGTGTAACATTTATCAGATGTCTGGGGAGCGCGTGAGGAGAGGAAAGGAGCTGAGGTGGTGAGGGGGGAGGTCGGAGTGGTGAAGCTGCTCGTATACAGTCTTTAAGGGTATGGTCTACATAATGAAACATTAGCATAAAGTCCTGTGACAGTGAGGGTTTAGTGCCGCTGCAGAGTGTATTTCCTGGAATAGAATAAACTGTAATCTTTCCCAGGAGGACTAGGAGAGAGAAGAAAAAAAAAGAGAGAGACATTTTAATCAGTATTAACGGAATGATTCTTGGTGATCACTTTACTCCCATGGTGCCTTTCCTTCCTGATGGGAGTGGTGTGTTTCAGGAGGACAGTGTTCTACCAACAAAGCCCATATGTCAGCCATGGTTTTAAATGCGTGACAGTAATATTAGCCATGTGCCAAGGCTCTCTCAATCACCAGTTGTGACTTTGTGTTCCAATTGAGTTTGCCTTTTTTTACAACTGAGCAAATCAAAATGCCTCAAATGAATACTCGTGCAGAGAAGACTTATTGTGTCAACGTATCTTTTCTTGTCATTCTTACTTTCCTCGCAGCCGGGCCCCGTGAGTCCGGCCGGGCACCCACATCTCCCCGTCTCATGGTGACAGGACACCCCAGCTGGGCACTGACACCGCTGGGCACAGGAAGCACCGTAGGACCCCGGGAGGCAGGCTGCGTGTCGACACACACACACGCGGCACTCAGTTTTCCCTCACGTTTCTCCTCAATTGCTACTTTCATGCCGTTGCAATTTCCGCGGCCCTACACACACACTCACGTCGGTCACACCTGGCTGCCCTCCAGCCGGGTTCGCACTTGCAGCGGCCTGTCACGTGGTGGCAACCTGAACTGTGGACACAGTCGCACCGCTGCTCACAGCCTTCTCCGAAGAATCCCTTAGAACAAGCTGCAGAAAATAAAAAGGCACAAACGTACGCATTCAGCACACATTAAACTCTGAGGACAACACTTTATGAAATACAGATTGTTATGCTTATTTGCCTGAGGTTAATTGCACAAAGTGTTTTGAGCATGCACGTCTTATGATTCCAGGAATAAGTCAACTTTCACTTTTAGTGATATTAGTAAATACAGCTGCTGGATGCCAGGTTGACATCTATAAATCTCGATGGGACAGGTAAAAAACAGATTACAGATCAAACTCAGTGTACTATACCAATAAATACCAATAAAAAAGAAGGTAAATAAGAACTAATATGCTGCAATGTGAAGTCACCTGACTGACAGAGCTCTGCTACCCAACCTGGCAGACACACACATCGTCCCGTCACTCTGTCACATCTCCCTCCATTCGAGCAGCTGCAGGCGCCAGTGCAGTTCTCTCCATAACGTCCTTCCTCACACTCTATGAGAGACGGAAAGGAAACCTCAGATGGATGTGGCATTCAAGATTTCATTTTATGTTTTTATTCCAGAAATACAGAAGAATTTTAATAGTTTCAAGATTCATGGGCTTCCCTTAGCTTCCTCACGGTGTAATACATTGTACTGTAGGACTCACCTAACTCACAAGCGGCTCCAGTCCAGCCGGGCGGGCAGGAGCAACGGCCAGCCGCGCCATCACAAGAGCCTCCATTTCGACACAGACATTGACCAGAGCAGTGTTCCCCATATTGTCCTGCGGGACAGGCTGAACTCACACACAAAACACAGGACAGTCTAGTGAGTTGATGACATGAATGGGTTTTAAGAAACTGTAAGAACTGTAGCAAAATGTTCTTTAAGGCCAACTTTTTGGAGTATTTTATTCAAAATCTGTCATTTATTGCACTACACTTTATCCATAACAGAGTATTAACAAAAGTCACGTGAGAAAGTCCTGCAGGTGTGTCTGTGTGTGCATGTGCGGCCTCTAATTTGTTCTGATATGTGTGTTAGTGGCTGCAGCCGCTGTGGAGTTTATATTGTTTACATGCCCACATTGTTTGCTTTGGTGATGTTTTTAATCTACTTTATTTACTTTATTTGTTTATTCCGAAAAGTTTCCTGTGCTGTGGTGTCCATAGCTCGTTTTATTTACTGTTGATTATTTTTGTTCAATTGGCTGATTTTTGCCTCTCTTCTGGTTAAGTCTTGTCAGGCTGCACTGAGGGAAGGCAGTTGCATATTTCTGTTCTTGACAATCACTCTCATGCACAGACTGCAGAGCGCCTGTGTGTTGGTTTGGACAGAAGGGGTCTTTTTGCTGATGTTGGTACACTTGTAACAAATTTAAAGGATAGTGACAGTTATTTTACTTGAGTAGTCTAGTACTCTTTCTACCACTCTTTCACGAGACAGCTGAAAGTCACAGCTCACACACTGTCCAATACACATTGACGCTACAAGTAAACCTGTATCTGCAATTACCTTTCATACTTTTACTCCTGAGGTGTGCATTTTATGTGCATATGTTTACACCCATGCAAGAAACCGGCATGGTATTTCTACTGATTTCAGACTTCTGAAATGATCATTTGAATATAGCAAACGATAGCGGTGCGATTACACATGGTGGCTCTTTGACTGCAAAAAGTCTGCAAAATGTGTTCTTTTTTTATGTATTTTTCAAACATTTTACAGGAGTGATTGTTATCCATTGATTTCTAAAAATGTACCAATAAATCTCTTGAACACTTGTCCAAGTTGTGCAACACCACATTTTTATCGAGTAAATTTGAGGAGTCTTATTGATCAATAGATCGCATGAAAATGAATGAAAACCTTAATAAAATACATCCAACTTTCCAAAAACACACGACATGGTTTGTAAAAATGGATAGTTTGCGATGTAAAGTAGAGGTAATCTGTATTACATAAGTTAAAACATGCAAACCCTTTTAAGAAAACAGCAGCCGAACCTGAGACAGGGTTTGTCATGCTGAGTGATTAGCTACTCACGCAGTTGGCAGCTGACTCCAGTCCACCCGGCTGCACAGCTGCATCGCCCGGTGACGTGGTCACACCTGGCTCCGTTCTGACACTCACAGTTCTGACTGCACTGCTCCCCAAAATTACCGTCTGGGCATTCTAGCCACACAAACCACACGTACACGATGACAAAATACAAACGGAGGACAATCAGTATTGACTTAAAAAATTCAACTGCGGCTAAATTTGAGAGCTTCAGGACATTTTGAGGCATTTTCATCACACATACTGTAAACGCCTCGCTCGAGCTGAAAGTCCAAGATGACATTTGAAGTCTTAAGAAATAGGAAAATGCACTAATGACAGAGATGCGTCATTAAGTCTTGCGAGTGGCTTTCTGCCGACTCCGGCTGTAGTAGTCAGGACCACAAAATGGCTGTGGCAAAAGGAAAGTCTTGAATAAGACTGCAGAATGACAGACTAAGAACTTTAGTGGGCATTTCATTGGATTCATTAAAACAACGGCATGAACCTTCAGCATGAGAACACTGATTGGTTCGCTACTAAAGAGTCTTCTCCCTTTCCTAATGTTGATTGCTATAAACACGTGGGTCCATTTATCCAGAATAGACCTCAATTCAACCATGTGTGCCAAAAGGCACTCTTGTGCCTCTTTTCTCCATCCTTACCCATCCCTAAAAAAAGTCATTGGCAATGTCTCATTATAGAGATAATTGTTCACAAGCACATCATAGTTGTGTTTAAGGAGAGGATGTCGTGATGGGCTGCAGTGAGGGCCTCCCTCACACCCCGTTTTAATGATGTGGCTTCCATTACCCAGAATGCAATGTGGTCCTGCCCAGCCGGCGGTGCATAGGCAGGCTCCTGTGATGTGGTGGCAGCGGGCACCGTTCCTGCACTCGCACATCTGGCCACAGTCAAGACCGTAAAAGCCGTCCGGGCACACTGTGGGCCAAGATAAAACATCCGACTGGTTAGAACTGGCAGCTTCACAGAAGAGGACAGGAAAAGGTCTGGATGCCAACATTTTTTTTAAAAGTTCTTTCTCTTCCCTTTCTCATCTCTCACTCTCTCCTCCTACTTTCCCTCTCTGTCTTACCATCTACTGGAAATGCCAATATCAAATGGCAGTACCACGCTGCGGCTGTTCATTTGCAGAGCGTCTGCGTTCGTTAAGTGAGCTCATGTCCCACATGTGTGGTGGATCTGGGCCACATCAAAGTCGACGGCGGCTCGGAGGCCGTTCTGCGTTCTGGGGCACAGAGAGCTGGTAATTAGAGCACCTGCTGAGTCAACAGGCTTCACCAAAAACACAGCAAAACAAAAGCCAGGTTACTCTGCACCCCCGAGCACACATACCTACAGTATCGCTGCTGATGCAAGGAGATGCCAGTGTAGGAGTCTGTTTCTCATTCTCAAAGAGAGCCAGAGAGGTTGTTTAAGTGTGTGTAGAGTCAATTGACACTCAGTAAGTTTAGTAAACACAGTGCCTCCCATCCACGAGAACCTAGCCAGAGGGATGAATGAGCCTTTCCACTATACTGAGCCCTAAATATTGTCTGGAAGCATGACTTCACCAGAGCAGGAAAGAATGATTGTGTTTATTCACAGCCTATTTTTGATCGCTCAATTTGTCACTGCAAAGATCACATCTCAAGAAAAAATAGTTGTATTTCGCGATAAATTGTAAGTTCTTCCATTCTGGTTTGTATTTACAGGAGCGTGGCTCTTTGCGCTGACAAAGTTTGAGTGATTGACAGCGGTTGCAGACATTTCTCTCTTCTCTTTTCTGTTGCAGTAATATCTGGGGAAATCTGGTAAGGGTTTGGATAGAGTCGGGCCCAATTATAGCAGCAGCCAGCAGGTTTTTTTATTTTTTACATTTCAAGTATGTGCTGCCTCTTCTATCTAAGGAAAGCAGTGGACCGTGTTACCAAAGGAAGCCACAAATTGGGAGTCCAACAGAACTGTGTAACTTGGTGGTTTTATGTATTTTAAATGCCACAGTACTCAGGGTGTTTCCCTCCAGTTTATGCATCATACCCTCCTTTCTCCTGCTCCAGCGGATGATGCTGTCCAATCCTCCTTTTTTTTCGCCCTGAAGGCCTCAAATTGTGAAAAGCATCCTTCCCGCTCAGCAGTTTCTGGCAGGGCCATCGCTGTGTTCCCACGCTGACAGCGTGACGTCTTTGCCTGCCTCTGTAGTGGTTAGGCTGCGATGTTATTAAAGCCAGCCCACTGAGGATGCTGTCATTTTAACCCAGCTGTACATTAGGTCTGTGGTGGTACTGGAGCAAACTCATTTATTGTCTTCTGTTTATTATTGGGATAGCAATCATTCTTTCCTGCAGGAAAATGTTTCAGGAATGTTTCTCTGAAACATAATTTATTTACAGATGACATGGGCGCTCAACGCATCTATGATGATAAGAAATAAACTTAAAACATCTCAGATGAGTGATGCACCCGCTTTAATGATATATTTATTCCAGGCCCAGTAATCACCTCAACATGTGAAACACTTTTCTTCCTTTTCAAATGCAGCAGACAAAGTTTACTGCAGCACACAAACTCGACAGTAAATCTTCAGGGGATGTACCGCCGCCTCTGAATGGCAAAGTTTATTATTTGTTTATGCCAGCAGGGGGCGACTGGTTTCCATATTAAACACGGAGGAGCAATCTGTCATCTGATATTAGGACAATGTCTGCAAGTGTTTGTAAGTAAAGACTCTTCCCTCTGAGTCTTTGTTTATGAGAAGGCACAGAGGATTCGGCCCAACACCACACACACACACACACACACACACACACACACACACACACACACACACATACACACACTGTGCCATCGCTGAAAGACTCCATCTCCAGACTAAATGAGCTCTTTAAGACAGGCGGATTATTTCCAGATCCCTGGTTGTGTAAGAGCCACTGCTGTCAGCCCATAAAGCAGGTCCAGGGACCACACAGCCGGGGGAGAGCAGACCACAGAAATAGAGCGGATAGAGAGAACATAGAAGTGAACTTCCTGGTTCCATTCAGAGTCTATAACACTGAAAGACATCAACACAAACAGCAACAAAACAACCCTGTTCTTTCGACAATAACGCGGATGTTCGAGTTCTTTTTACTGCGACCAAATGAACTATTTTGATGCAAACATCAAAGCGGCAGACCAGAAAACGGAACACGATTCATGTTAATTAAAGAGGTGGTCTGGTCTGCAGGACCCATGTCAGCACAATAGCTCGTTTCCTCCTCCGACAGAACTGAAATGTTTAGCATCAACCACAAGAATGCTCGGTGAAAGTATACATTTTGCCATAGCAACGAGGTCGCACTTGAAACCGTTGTGCGGACGAATATCGGCCACCTAGAATGAAACGCTAAAAAGAGAAAGTCATCCCTTTTCCATTTTAATTCTGTAAAACAGATGAACTAAGAGAGATCTGGTCCTTCTCACAGCACAGGCCTCTTCCTGACTTCTCCTGAAGGAAGAGGCTCAGCAGAAGACTGAGAAACTGGACACCTCTGTTTGAGGAGAAAAGGCCTTCAGAAAACCCATTCAGGTCAGACCGATAGCCCTTTTTCCACATGCGACGTCCAATCAGAGTGACGTCTACGTCTGAGGCCATTAGACTGTTATGGCTAGGCATGTGGAGCTCGGTTCTAGTGTGACACGGCCGTGATTTACGATGCCCCGTGTACGACTGAGGTGGTATGAATTTCTGGGCCTGGTAGTACACTTACACTAAATCTTACACTTTGTAATAACATGAGGCCACTTCAAGTCAAAAGACTGTAATCATGAACAAATCTAGTACGCCGTTAAGACTCTTTGACCGTTGTAGTTTGGTCAAAATATGATGAGAATCATATTAGTTGCATGAAAGTTGTCCTGTGGCAGGATGCTTAAGAAGACTGCAGCCTGTGAAATACAGTCCATCTCCTGCAAAATGAAGAATAATAACTTTGGGATTGGTGTGTTTTTAAAATGGTTTTGCTCATGACATGACATTCTGATGATTCATTAAATATGTCTGACGATTACCTCAAACTGTGAATCAGAAGTTTGTCCTGCAGCGCCCTCTAGTGTATTAAGACTAGTAATCTCACATGTAATAGAGAAGAGTGTCCTAAGTCTAGTGAAAACATAGCAACACTATATTTTCCAAAGGTGTTATACTTGTAGAAGGGAAACAAAAACACACATTTTAGTGAAAAGTGCAAAGGGCTTTCAAAACATACTCTTGTACATTAATATTAACCTTGTTGTTCATATGAATTCAATACAAAGTGCCTTAAATCAATCTTTCAAGTCACTATTTATATTTGTGCTGTTAAAGATTAACAAAAGGTTCAAATGTCTCCAAACACATAGAAACGTTTCGTATAGGGAATCATATAGTCACTCATCAGAAACAAAAGCAATCTTACTTTTTTCGCAGTAAGTGCCAGCATGTCCAGGCGAGCACGTGCAGGCTCCGCTCATGTGGTCGCAGGCGGCTCCGTTCTGACACCGGCACTGCCGGACACATCGCTGCCCATAACTGCCATTAACACACACTAAACGTGAACGCATGAGAGAGGCAGAAGAGAGATTTAGCAAAACAATATTGTAAATCTTAAGCATTTAACCAAATGTAGGCTGCTTGAAAAAAATCTGTCTCACAGGGAATACTATCTTGTGTAACGTCACGTTGTACATCCAGGGTACATCCAGAACTATAGCTTTACATTAGCTACTACAAGCATATGTATAGTATAATCCTGGGAAATGTACAGACATCCCTGAAATAAAAACACGTTATGAAATAAAATATCTAGAAAATGACTTTCAGGATTGTAAATGAGCTCTAAAGATTGTTATAAGTGACGATCACCCCGTGGTGGCAGCGTGTGCTGAAATCTATCTTATTAAAATAAATGAACTTACTCTTTTCACAGTGGTCTCCGGTGAAGCCGGCCTCACACACACACTGCCCGGTGACAGGGTCACAGTCCAGAGAGATGTCTTTGCACTGGCATTGACTGAGACACTCCTGGCCCCAGTAACCAGACTCACATGCTGTGAAGTTCAGCAAATGATGCAGTCAGACATATGTTAAATGTTGCATGTTGCATCCTGATTTTTGTATGAGGGTAATTGCAGTTCTTACGTGTTGCACAGTCATGGCCTCTTTTGCCAGGAGAGCAGATGCAGCGTCCGGTCTGTGGGTCACAAGCAGCATCGGGGAGGCAAGAACAGCGCCTGAAGCAGCCGGGTCCGTGGAAACCTGGCGGACACTCTGTACACAACACCACAGTTATAGGATAAGGCTTCAGTTATCCACTCTTTATGGCTGACATGTGGTTAGTAGGAACTGAAAACACATATTATGTATACATGAATATAAAATAAATCAGTCAATTGCACTTTAATTACTTATTCGATCATTGCTCAATTCGTTTTTCTTTAAGACATACAGATTTGTGGTCAAAATAGTACAACTAAAAATATTTTTGTTTCTTGATTAGAGTAAAAACCTCACCATTTTGGCAGAGGTTCCCCGTGAAGCCTGGTTTGCAATCACACACGCCAGTCTGCTTGTTGCAAGAGCCTCTGTTCTCACATGTAGGGCATGGCGACTGGCACTTCAACCCCCAGAATCCATCATGGCAGTCTGGGGAGCGCCGATAATCTTTCAGATTAAGTGAGTAGTAACCACTTATGTTAGCTATTTCTCTGTAAAGTCCTAAAGCCACTTATGCTTGGATGTTTTGGGGGATGAAATGTATTAAATGTCACATAAGCTACACCACAAAGGAACTGGTTTGGTTTAAAGAGGCAACAAACAAACACAATGGGCTAATGGTAATTCAGTGAGTGCAAACGCCGCAACATAATTCGGTTAAAATTTCTTAAAACTAATACATAAATTCAATGGAACATAAAACAACAACATACAAATAAAATGTACCTTGGTGACAGGAGTGTCCCGTCTTCCCAGCAGGACAGATGCACTGTCCGGTCACAGGATCACAAGGAGCTCCTCCACAGTCGCAAGTCAGACGACAGTTCTCGCCATGGCTCTGTGATTGGCAAACTGGCAACAGATTAAAACATTAAAAACAGCAGCAACAGTTGCACTCAAAAAGACACAAAAACAGGATTGTGCAACGTTGCAAAAAGAGAACTGCAGAAATACTAAATCATTTTCTGTTTGTTTATTCAGCCTCTGCCAATAGCCTCTGCAGTAGTAACTGAAGTAAATTACCCCTGTCATGACCTGGCCTGCAAGTTAAGATAAATACAATCCAGAAGATGTGGATTCCTTTTTTTTATTTGGCTTCGACAAACCCAGCAAGCCGAGGCCTGGACTGTGCATTAGCGCTGACATACTGTAAAACCGCTTTGTTAGTCCACTCCACGGAGACACAAAGTCATGTTTTTACCAGCGGCTCCTGAACAATATACAGTTTCACGTTAGATCACAACACAGAGCGTTGAGCTCTCCATCAAGCAGCAGCGTATGCAGCCAGATGACGCTCTGCTGTGGAGACAAACTCATAGTTATGTTCGTGCAGTTTGTAATAACAAGAACACCTGCACTGACCAGGTGAATTAAAAAAGAAAGCGTCATTTATTTCACCCACTAAATCCACTCAATTCATCAAAGGCAGTAGAGGATGAATAGAAAGATCGTGACAAAGGTTGAAAACATTCCCGAAACCCATAACTCCAAAATAATTTAGTGGTGACATCAGAAAGGGCACGTTATTTACACATGAAGTATGCAAACGATAACCACACACGTAGGAACGTGTCGGTGTACAAGCCCACGCACTTCACATACAGTATCCACACAGACACTGATCCTTTACTATAAAGGTTATGGCCACATGAGAGCGCTGGGGAGTCAAGCTTTGAGCGGGAACATCATAATCTAACAGTAATGTATTTAGAATATTTGAGAAAGTTAAAAGAAACATCTTATTCTGAATAAAATTCTACTTGACTACTTTCATTCCCTTCCCTTAACTCATGTATAGTTAGACGCACAGTACCCTTTAAATTGCATTAAAGCAGCTCTTTGTCTCACCCAGCTGACATTTATCTCCATGCAGGCCCGCAGGACATCGCTGACTGCATTCTCCGGTCCCGGGGTCACATGACCCTCCACCTGGACAGTCACATGGCTGCTCACAGCCTGCACCAAAGAAGCCGAGCTCACACTCTGCAAACACACACACACACACACACACACACACACACACACACACACACACACACACACACACACACACACACACAGACAAAGTGGGAAGATTAACGGACAATCTCTCGGAGCAAGTCTCTCGGAGCAATCACAGCAACTTAAACTACGTTTCCATTGTTGACCATTAAGTCAAAATGCCATAGCAAGGGCGCCGCATGGCTCCAAGTGTATTTCCCCTCATCTGAAGTCCCATTACTGCGCCAGGAAATACACCCAATGATGTTTGAAGCTGTGAAATGGTCAACAGGGCAATATGCCCACTAAATCCACAAGTGCAAGTGAGGCAGTTGACCTGAGAGCCGTGTGGATGATATGCAACTAAACACAAATCCCAACCATTTATTTCTTACAATCTGAAGTAGCGTGCTGAAGTGGCAGTTAAATAAATGAGTTGGGTGTTTTTGAGAAGCGCTTTTACCTTCCTCACACCGTGGGCCGTGGTATGCAGCCTTACAGAAACAGCTCCCTGTTTCGGGGTCACAGCTAGTGGAATGTTCTTGAACACAGTCACATTCCTTGGAACAGCCTCCGCCGTGCGTCCACCTGGGACACGCTGAGGGGCGGACGAGATCATTAAGTTAGATCGACCATATTCTCATGTTTGTATGATCAGTGGTGGGATGTAACTAAGAAAAATACTCAGGTATACAGTACTTGGGTAAATGTAAGTACATCTTACAGGCCAATGTTGTACTTTTACTCTGTAGTAACTAGTAAGACTACCACAGTGAAAAACATGTATGTCCAAATTTGGTGATTTTGAATTGTAAAATTATGTTGAGAAACTGGAGGATTAAGTGTTCCTTTATAGGTTTCTCCTACTTTTTAAGCTAAATAAGATATTCAAAACCTTGGTGCAGCTGGAAAATGTGTCGTCACAAAGTGAAAACAGGGCTGTTTCCCTTTATTGTGCATTCTCACAGGACAGCGACACTAAATTAAACTACCGTACAGTAAAGTAATTAAAATTAGCACAACCACACAGCAGAGAAACAGATTTCACACATTTATGCATCAGTAATATTAATCCATCACATAGCAAAACACTAACGGTGACTGTGTCATTGGACAATAAGTACTTCTACTTTGAATTACTTAAATAAGGTTTTGAAAGCAGGACTTTTACTTGTAACAGTAGTTCTACACTGTGGTGTTGCTACTTTTAACGGCACAAAGAGTAGGATCTGTGTGTGTATGTGTATAAACATCATTCAAAGTTGGCCCCTCCTCCCCAGAACACGCCCCCTGACCAAAGTTCGGCGTTACGATGCTCCTTAGCTGGCTAAAGACAGCCCCAGATTCACTCCTATTTTAGAATGAGCTTTGTCTGATTGTCTCGCTTAGTTTTGTGTTTTCTTTCTGTGTTGGGTCCTCTTTTTTCCTCGCCTACGCTTGGATCCGCGCTTGCGTTCCGGTCGCTACGCTTTTGTAGAGGTTGACGCCTAGAAACGTCCTGAAAAAAGACAAATAAGACAAAACAAGCAGAGGGCCGGGTCTCTGCAGATGCAGACACTTTTAGTGGGTCATAATAAATGATTGAGAGGCATTATGATTGTCTACTTTTGAGTCTATACATTGTTTTTTTAGGAAAATCCTACTCATTCAGCCTTTTAAGTAGGATTTGAATACTTTTTCCTCCACTGTTTATGTTTTACAATACGCATATACATTTTTATCTCAGTTTAAACCAAGAAAATAAATTATCATAGGAACTTTTGTTTGTTGAAGCGAAGGTGGTGAAATTTTAATTAAGAAAAGAATGTTGAAATAAAACCTCTCTGAGCCAAAACTAACACACCCAACCACCATGCTATCACAACAACCTACTTCTGCAAGTTTAAGTCCTGTGACCTCTGCCTTCTGTTTCTCATGATTTATACAACTTCAATGATGCATCATTCATCGTTACTGCTGTAATAATTACAAATCCAATTTGAGACCAGGCTGACTATTTGGGAAAGCAATTTTCCTTTTTTTACTTTCTCACATAGAAGCATTACAAATAGATTTAAAGGATTATGCAAGACTTAAGCACTGCCACATCATCACTGTGTTTAGAACAATCTGCATGCATTTTGCCAAGATTCTCCCTACTCTGCAAGAAGAAAAACAACTGAACTCCACTCCACCCTGTCCCTCTCGACATTGGCTTTATGTTAGGTGCAGCTGCAGCTCTGGCTACACCCTCTCCACCCTCTCCACCCTCTCGATGTCCCGCTGCAGGATGGAGCAGACAGCTGTGAGAATCTGATAATATTCTTTTGAGCACATTCTTCCATCATTCAGGTTGGTCTTAGAAGAGTGAGCAGCCTTCACACCGAGAACATTAAGAGCAAAGATTCATCGCCATGTCCTTCCGGAGGCTTAGGAACAACCCTAAAACAATGGGCGATGTGAATTTAGTGACAGAGGAGCTGAAGAATCTTTATTGTAAGAGGCTGCTGCCGATAGAGAAATACTATTCTTTCCATCACTTTCACTCTCCGAGCTATGAGGACGCAGAGTTTGACAACAAACCGATGGTCTTGGTGATGGGTCAGTACTCGACGGGAAAGACGACTTTTGTGAGGTAAGAATCGGAACATCCACGATTTTTAAAACTGCAGATTAGTGCATTCATTCTGCTGAATGTATTTAACTAACGTGCTAAGGGTAATAATGTTGTTAATGGTGGTTTGGACTTCAGGTATCTCATAGAACAAGATTTTCTTGGGAGCAGAGTTGGGCCAGAGCCAACCACGGACTGCTTCACCGCCCTCATGCATGGAGAGGTGGAGGGAGTCATCCCTGGCAATGCCCTCACAGTGGACCCGAAAAAGCCCTTTCGCCACCTCAACCCTTTTGGAAATGCTTTTCTGAATAGGTGATGCTGTAGGAATCAACAGAGAGAGGGGGGAGGGGAAGATATTCCTCTTTTTTCCTCATATTTGAAAAGTTTTACCAATGTTCTGTCTTCAATTAGCATAGAAGTACTGAAGCAAAGGTTTTATCCTACGCTTTCATTAAATAAAGGATACTGTGAAATAATAAAAAGATTGTTTTGAAAGCTTTATGTTGAGGCATTTTTCTTCTTCGCAGGTTTCAGTGCGTTCAGATGCCAAATCAAGTCCTCGAGAGCATCAGCCTTATCGACACACCGGGCATCTTAACCGCTGCTAAAAGAAAACTGAGTCGAGGTGAGACAATACTTTTCTAACTTCCTTTTCAGTAGGATTAATGGGTCTTCTTCTACTTCCATATATTCAGTTTTAGAAATTGGAAAGCATTGTTGCTGTCAGGAGGATTGACGTTGCTGGTAAGAGGAGAGTCAAGGCAGAGGCAATAAAATAATAATATTTCAGTACTTAAAGCCAGAAACACAGATGAAAGTAATATGACTGAGTTGGGAGGAGACGAGCAGCAAGTAACTGAACAGTCTTCCATTTGTTTTAGGAATGCATCAATCTGTGGGTGTAGCTGAAACTGGGATATGTATGCTCCTCTCGGTGTCGAGGCAGTGCTTACATACGGTCTTAATAAAAACCCAGTGTTTTCGTTCCTCATCCCCCAGGCTACGACTTCCCAGCAGTGCTGCGCTGGTTCGCAGAGCGTGTGGATCGAATCATCCTGCTGTTCGATGCGCATAGACTGGAGTTCTCCGATGAGCTCACCCGGACCTTTGGGGCCCTGTGTGGCTATGAGGACAAGTTGCGCGTGGTTCTCAACAAAGCTGACCGGGTGGACTCGCAGCAGCTCATGAGAGTGTACGGCGCCCTCATGTGGTCGCTGGGGAAAGTGTTTCGAACCCCCGAGGTCTTGCGGGTTTACATCGGATCTTTTTGGTCAGAGCCCAGGCAGATGTGTGACCACTACCAGCTGTTAGAGTTTGAGGAGGAGGATCTGTTGGCCGACATAAGGAACCTGCCGCGCAATGCTGCAGTACGCAAGCTGAATGACTTGGTAAAGAGGGCCCGCTTAGTGAGGGTAAGAGATCTCTTATGTTCAATTCAACACCATTCTTTGCATAAATATTTACGAATTCAGATGCAATTATGATGATTTTCTTTTGTAATCTCCTCTCCTAGGCACATGCTCATATTATCAGCTATCTAAAACAGGAGATGCCAACAATTTTTTGCAAAGAAAACAAGAAGCACAATCTGATTTACCAACTTCCGGTGATTTTCACCAAGATCCAACAACGCCATCGAGTCCCAGCCGGCGACTTCCCTGACTGCACCAAGATGCAGGTGGGAAATTGCTTTTTAATGTCTGAATACCATATTATCGGAATGTTTTTTCTGTGAGCTTAACATGTGATTGAATACCTTTTCAGGAGAAACTTTTGGGTCAAGATTTCTCAAAGTTCAAGACACTGAAGCCAAGTCTGATGGCTTCCTTGGATAAACTCCTGACCACTGATATCGCAAAACTGGTGCCTCTACTTCAACAACAAGAACTGAGGAAGGAATCCCTCCCTGGTGTGTTGGACGGGGAATTTTTGGGAACATTCAGGCCTGAGCATTACAAGAGACATCCTTTCAAGGAAGTCAAAAGAGACGAGGAGAATAGTGAGACAGATTTTGACGAGTGGGCGGTGGAGAAGTACAAGCCAAAGTACGACGAGATCTTCTTCAACCTCAGTCCAAACGGGGGCAAACTGAACGGCAGCAAAGTCAAAGAGTGGATGACGACCACCCTTCTGCCCAACTCCGTGCTTGCTCACATCTGGAGGCTGTCTGACGTCGATGGGGATGGCATGCTGGACAATGAGGAGTTCGCTTTGGCGGTCCACCTTATTGAGGGAAAACTAGAGGGCCACTTTCTCCCCCGAGAGCTGCCGTCTCACCTGGTGCCGCCGTCTAAACGGCTCAGTTCAGCCGGCGACGAAGCGTAAAACATGACGCTGAAAGGAGGCGAAGGCTCTGTGTCCAGTAATTGTACAATTTGTACATATTTTCCTAAATGTAGCCTAATCTGGTAGTAGATATTAAAGAAAAATAACCTAATATACTGTTAATGAACCTGAGAACGTGTTATCTATTTGTATTGATGTCACCGAAACCTAAAGATCCCCATTGATGGTTTTAAAATGTACATTTGACTTCTACATTGTCAAATATCAACCTATGATTGATAGATAGAAAATAGAGATACAGCAACAATGATCCTCAATTAGGTGTAATACACATAAGAGTTGCTAAAATCTCCCGTAATCCTAATGTTTTTGTTTTTTTATCAATGGTATTAAACTTGTAAAGATGACTTGCCAGTATTATTTAATTGTTTGGGATCGCATCATCATAATCACCATCACCATCATGCAGTGGGTATTATTATGACCACGGTCAGGTTGGTACTCACGCAGGTGGCAGAAGCGTCCATAGAGTCCCGGAGAGCAGAGGCAGCCTCCATACAGACGATGGCAATGTCCGTTGTTTTGGCAGTTGCACTTTTTTCTGCAGTCCCTCCCAAAAAAACCCTTTGGACAACCTGTAAACAGGAATAATGTCACTTTAGAATAGGATGCCCACTATGATAATAAGCTCCACTGTGAGAAGAGCAACGTTTCAAGAGTCAAAGTCGAGTGAATTGGGTGCACATCTGGAATTGTAAGATCTGATTTACAGGATTCATTATTTGTCAGACTTTTCATATATTTGTGCTTCTGTCGTGTAAAATACTCTGCTTTGAATCTGTCAGAAAATATACTAACTAACAGACGCACAGCCTATGACATTGTATGTCAATATTGAAATGTTTGGGACCACCAACATAGAGCCTGGTTGTTGTATTGACACGTGTGTGTGTGTGTGTGTGTGTGTGTGTGTGTGTGTGTGTGTGTGTGTGTGTGTGTGTGTGTGTGTGTGTGTACAAACCATCCTCGCAGAGCAGGCCCTGTACCCCGGGGAGGCAGAAACACTTCCCGGTCAAAGGGTCACACGAGCCTCCATTCTGACAACGGCACAGGCTGTTACAGGCCTGCCCAAAGGTCCCGTGTGGACAAGCTGGAGCAGGAGAGGGGAAAGAGCATTGACACATTGACAGTGTAACTTAATGAATTAAACTGCGGGGACTTTCTTTGTCACAGAAACACAGACTTATAAATGAGCGATGAGAAAGTACAGCAGCCAAAGAAAGGGTTATTGTTAACAACACTTCCACCGTCCATCCTGTCTGTGCCCTTCTGACACTCTTAATCCCTCTGGCCTTGTTGGCAATTACAACATGAACCAGCCGGCTGTTTTAAGATGTGCTAAAGTGTTACAATATATCAAGTGAAAGTCTGCTTAAACTCCATGTCACACTTTCTTCACAGCAGTTTTATGTCACTCCAAGCGGAGATAGGCCAATTGAATTTATGTTCTGGGGTTAACGGCATTACAGATACTGAATATACTGTTAATATATAAATGTGAGGAGCAGGAAAAGAGAATAAGATCACAAACTGTTTATATAAAAATATGAAATGGTGCTCTCACCCTTGCACCAGATGTGTACATCTGGAGATGCAACCAAAGTAAATGAACAGGGCAGTGGGCGGGGCTGTGGGGCATTGATTTAGCTTTATAATAATGGGAAACTTCTGGGGTGTTGGGGCATGTTGAGGCAGCATGAAGAAACACAAAGAGCTATTTCAATAGCACAGAAAGCTTATATTTCACCACCAAATATATTGAAAGTTGACAAGTTGCCTTCGATATGACTATGGGACATTTGCTTTTCTGTTTGGCCTGAATGAAGTTTCGTTATCAGGGTTTAGATAAGGACTTCATGTTGCTAACAGAATAGTAACATTTCAAACATTGATAGTATTAGCGACATGTAAAGACGCCTACACTGATTATAAAACCGTAATTTCTTTTTTCTTTTGAGAAAGGTGTTCTTTTCATCGTCATTATTTTACACAGTATCAGTATTGCTGCAGTAGATTTACATAGCATTGTGCAGACTTAAAACAAAAACATTTTGCAGAACATTTTATAGCCGTAGTACAGCCTAGTTCTTTCAGAGGTTTTGGACTTCAAAGGAATATGACAACCTTTGATATTATATATATATTTTTGATGTATTAGTTCCATCCATTCACTCTGCCTTTTCCTTGTGACAGCCTTTTTGCTTGCTGCCCGATGTATTTGCACAAGTCTCTTATGATTAATAATTCACTCCTTCAAATGTGATGTCAGCCATTTATGCAACATTACATCTAAAAGGATGTAATTCGTCTCCAAATACTTGTTTAGTATGTCTTTTAATCTCCTGCCAGTAAGGCACAATAACCTGGTAATTACAGAAAATATGGAAGTGATTAGCGCCATTTATCCCACACAGTCTCCAACATCTGCCACCCGAATTGTTTTTGCAACATAAAGCCTTACAATATTTTAACAACAGAATTCTCAGCATAGTTGAAACAAGTAGAAGTCCATGTCCTCCTCTGAAATGTGAAAATGTCCTTACTTTTCACACTTATTTTACAGTGTTTTCTTTCAGATTTGGACTGTCATTATACTTTCTGGAAATAGTCATGTAAAATGTTGTGGGTATGGATATAGACAAAATTATAGTGCGCCGTGGGCTCTTCCAATTTGAAGAGTTGTTTTGTCATGTATATCAAGAAGGAAATCTTGGTTGGCGACTCTTTTTCTGCTCCCACAGGAACACATACAGTGTATTCTAATGTTCTCCCGTGTGGAGCGGCTCTCCTTTTTATTTATTTTGGCATCTGTTTTGACACGCTTCAGCTTTTTAGGATATCTTCTGTTATCAATTTTCATTATGCACTCTTTAGCCTCACCCAGTCTAGTTTTTGTTTTCACAATTTCTCCCTTACTGTCTTCAAACTTCTCTTTATTATCCAGGTGAAAAAAAACAAAGAATTATCTCTTTGCAATGCATCAGCATTACTTTGTCTGCATGTACGCTAACGTTGGTGAGTGGCTTCGGAGTTGCTCAGATTCCTCGTGTATTTCTGGTTGCTGCAGGTTTTTTCCTGCTTTTTTAGCCTGTTATATCCATCGTTATTCCCATCAGTTCAAGTTTAGTCTGATATAAAAATTGCACTTTCACTCATTGGGAACGGCCGGGAAAGCTTTCAGCAAGCTGCCATCTTGGCGGTGTTCCACACAAAAGTGGAAAACCATAATTTCCTATTGTTGACATGTTAACTGTGGTCCATCACATAGAGAGTAATGAAGATGAAGATCGACTCAAAGATATATACTATAACATACTATGTATAATACCACGATGATACTGCATTTTGTACAATCAGCACATGAACTTTGAGAGAAAAATAATGAATTATACGTCTTTCTTGCAGCTGTAAATTAAAAAAATAAGATTGAATACAAACCTATCATGTAGGTTAAGACACAGTAAGAATATTTGGCCTCTCTAAAGCCAAATTGGTTTGCTCAATACACCTTTTCCCGCTGAAAAATGCTACCAATGTCCAAATCATCACCTCCAGGTTGTGCATCTAAATACTGCCACCTCAGTAGCCTGTTTCTAAAAGTGACAGATTACTTCTCACTGACTCACGTCCCACATGGCTTTCCTCTCATGATTACCGGCCCGACTCGAGTTCAGACCAAAGACAGCCATTAATCATAGAGCTGGATGGGAACAATGGAACCTTGCTTTCTAGCCCAGTAGTGGACATCCTTGGCCTCAGGCTGTGCTCTTGCTGTGGGCCCTGGCCTCGCTCCAGTAGCAGACAGATTAATTCCCCTGGTGCTCTTGTGTTCTGGAGCCTATAAACAACGCAGCCTCCCACACAGAGGAGCCGACAGGTTTTGATACATGGCCCTGGATCAATGCACACAGGGAGCTATCTCATCGCTCTCTAAAACTAGACCACATCGCTATGGGCAGTTCAGATAGACCTGTGGGGAAAATGAGGGTGTGTGTGTGTGTGTGTGTGTGTGTGTGTGTGTGTGTGTGTGTGTGTGTGTGTGTGTGTGTGTGTGTGTGTGTGTGTGCACTGAACGATACTGTTGACATTATCCACTTGTCATGTATATAATCTGGGCATTAATTATTAATTTTAGTTTCCCGTCCATGCACATGTCTGAGCCAGGAAAGTTTTTTTATATTCTTCAAAATTAAACATTCAGTTCACAGAGTTTGAAATCTTTGGGAATTAAGCCTGTTCACATTCTCGCTCCTTTGAAGACGGAAGTATATTTTGAAAAGAATGTATACATGTAACGAGTGGACATGAAAAATTGGGAATAACTTTTCGTAATATATCATATGAGCCGCTGTGTTGAGGTACGTTTGCAATCTTCTCATCTAACTCTCTGTATAAAAGAGTGTATTTCCCCAACGGCCAAACTATTCCTTTAATTAATCAAAGGACATCCTGGAGGAAAATCTAACGTATAGGTTAGTGTTTAGTATCTGGTGACATCCCACATGTGTCGAGCTTGTAGTAGAACTAGAGTTTGTAGAAGAGCCAGAGTTTGGTTTGTCCTTTCTGTGCTACTGTAAAAACATGCCGGCCGCCACTGTGAAGAGGACCAGCTCCGTATTTAGATGTATCAGCTTATTCTAATGTAGCATAAACATTAAATACAATTCTTACATGTGGTTATACACTGAAGAAAACATGCTTTTTAATATTGTAGTCAATAGATCAGCCAAATAGTACACACTGTACCTTTAAGTGTATAGTTACTTTCAGAAGTAACACTATCAACCTTTTTGATGAAGGCAAGGTTGTGTAAAGTTTACCAAAAATATGTATCACACAATACACAGAAGTAACGTAAATGTCCAACTAACTTACTCTGGTTACAGATGATCCCAGTCCATCCAGCTGAACATTCACATCCATCTCTGATTTCAGGACACTTTCCGTTCACACAGTCTTCACAGCTCACGCTGCAGTCATCCCCAAACGAGCCATCGAGACACACTGAAAAAGAAACGTTAAAACTAATAATACTTTTTTTTTCTTTTCAAAACTTGCCGATCTGAAGATTTAGTAAAACAATAAAATTATATGAACTCTCACCAGGGATTGATCTGAGTGTCATCACTCACGCTCTTTACTGTACCTATGCTGCTGTCCAGTCTGAGCTCCCCTCGGCGCTCCCTCTGGATCTCATATTCTTGTTCACTGTCACCACCATCGCTACCATCATCATCATCACCGTCGTAACGGGAGCGCAAGGCTGCTGTGTACTGCAGGAGATGAGGAGTCTCGCGGAACAGCAAGTCTGGTAATCGGTGGACCTCCAGCTGCTCGTCCTCGTCTCCCTCCTCATCACCTTCTTCTTCCAGTTCTCTGCCGTACAGAGCTAAAAACACAAAAGAACAAAGTTTGACAAACAATTTAAGATGCCTTTTGGGATTTTACTTGTCCATAAATAACTATTCGATGCAAGAATAACTACAATGCTGATGTCACTCACAAATGCAGGAGTGCTGGTCCTGATCCAAGCGGAAGCCCCGCTCACAGAAACACTCATATGTTCCCAGGGTGTTGACGCAGTTGTGTTCACAGTCTGAGGTCTCTGCTCGGCACTCATCAATGTCTGACACAAACAACACACAGCGAAAAGAATGAAAGGATAATAATAATAGCAAAACTCAAGTGAAGCCATTGTCATTGGATGGACGTTTTGAACACAACAGGTTTTTATACACATTCGATGGCAGACTGGTATTCCAGATCAAATTCAGATGGTCCTTGTAATTTGTATTCAGATAAATACACTTCACTTCAGCGTACTCATTTGATTTAATTGACACCCATCTGACAGTTGTACTAGTTTGTGTAAAGTTTGCTCCTTTGTGAGCAAAACCCTTTGGTTTTCTGCTACAAAATGGCCTTGAAAGGCTTCATTTCTAACCAATCTGTTAGTAAGTGAGAATGTGTGTCCTGCACAATTGCGCCACAACACAAAGAGCACTAAAAAAGGTTCACGCTAACAGCCTAGCACTCTTACCATCGCAGCCGCAGCCGTCTGGATTCAGTCTGTGGCCAGCTCTGCAGCTGCACTCGTAGCCGCCGGGGTAGTTTCTACAGAAGTGCCGGCAGCAGGACTCCCCACTGACACACTCATCGCTATCTGAGGGGGGCACGCAGTGGCATAGAGTTGGTTTCCACAGACGGACAGAAAGACACCAGCAGAGAGTCACAATGTGCATGAAAATATAAAAGAAAGAGGAGATCTTACCTACACAGGTCTTCCTGTCCCGGTCAAGCTGGTACCCGTGGTTGCAGGAGCACAGCGGGCCGTTGGTGGTGTGCTCGCAGTGATGAGAGCAACCTCCATTGTTCTTCTCACAGCTGTTGACGATCTCCATCTCAATGCCTGGAGGAGAGACAGTACCAAAACCATAATTAAAGTGCAGAGTTGAAACATAGGACATCATTATGAGGACTATTGTTTTTGTGTGTTCAAACTGCAGCAGAGGGCAGGGAAGAACAAAACAAAGCATTCTTCAGTACAGATATGGTTTAAATTACAAAGGAATTATTTATGCCTTATTTATGTCTTATTATAATTGTCATCCCAAAACATTCTAAAACTCTTAATCCGTGTCATGCTTACACGTAATGTGCTTATTTCTGTCCCAAAAAAATGCTGCAGTGTGCAACATTTGTTGTACAAATAAATAGAAATTGCAACTCGTCAGCAATGGCCGGACATAATTGGCGGGGTGCTTCTTCATTGTAATTGTTATTACCAGCCGTGACGCTAGTATTGCTTTCCCCTTGAGTGAGTCTTTGTGTGAGTCATCATCGCAAAATGTGATCCTGGAGACACCTACTGTATCAGGAACTGTGATCTTATATCAAGACTGTCTCTAGTTTATATATTTTTGGTTTTGTTTATATCATGTTGCGTCCAAACCATTAAATACATGCATTCCAGTGTCCTTCCTTTCTTATTTACAAGATGACTAAGTCTTAGGATCAAGTCCTTTGAGGCATTTTCTCCTTTGCACAAGGCCATGTGTTCAACAGTAAAGCTGTAATATGTGGAAGACTAATTTCAATTCCTATGACCTTTACTTACGGTAGCACTGTTTTCCATCAGCACCAAGTTCAAAGCCCAGAAGACACACACAGCGGAAGGAGCCCATCATGTTGACACAGCGATGGGAACACTTGGCATGAGCTGAACTGCACTCATCAATGTCTGTAGGAGAACAAATGTATGTGCATAAAAAAATACATGAAGGAGAAGTATAGATCAAAGTATGTATCAAAGTTGCACAACACACAAATCTATTTCTAGGTCATATTGAGACATATGCCAGAGCATTTCAGAGGTGATGTATGTCTTTCTTGTCCTCTTTAACAAGGATGTAGTAACTTAACCCTGTTGGCTAGCAAAAGGCTACAAAACAATGTTCCCGTGAAAAAATCTTCAAAACAATGTTGTGAATATTTCCTGCAGCAGGAAGGCTCTATCAGGTTCTCTTTTCCCTCATAGGTTGAGCAGCCTCTCAAGTCAATATGGGTCTGTTGTACTGCATATTTGCTTTCAAACGGAGGTTTAGTGTGGCTGTAACTTATGGAAAACTCATAAACGTGATTCTGTTAAACTGTAACGTCTTCATGGGAAAGGTATTTTTGCGTGTGAGAGTATGATTCCTCACCTTCGCAGTTCTTGCTGTCTTCAGCCAGAGTAAAACCAGGTCGGCAGCTGCAGTGAACCCGGCCTTCCTCAGAAAGACACAGCTGGGAGCAGCCTCCATTCCTGTCCTTGCAGGGGTCCCTTACTGACGCACACAAATATACACAAAAATGAAGGCGAGTCAGCCCAGCAGGTGATTCTCTGACCTTGCTGGTTAGTTCATGAGCACAGATATCTCAACTATGCACAGCTTCTTATTCAGAAACATTACAAAAGTGAGTCTGGTTATGACATCTGAAGGATCCCTAAAACTAACAGAAACATTTCAGAATCCATAAAGAGCAATCTGAATTCCTGATGCAAAATAAAAAAAAAAAAATCATATTTTTGCTGTCATTTGATATAATTTGCAACATCAGATGCATCTAACACATTTCAGAAAGGTAACCTACTCTAGTGAACTCCAGTTTTCCCAGCGATTTCTGATTATTATCACATTATGGGAACATCTGTTGGCAAAAAGACTTACATTCACAGTGTCTCCCATCTCTCTTCAGCTGATAGTTCTTTCGGCAGTCACATTTGTAGTGATTGTTCCCCATGTCCACACACTTGTGCTCACATCCACCATTCAATACGGAACAAGAGTTCACCGCTTGCACGATAGACAGAAACAAGAACACAGATGGTTAATGAGCATAAACACACATTCCTCTGGTGCCCAATTACATAATTAATTTATAAAACTCTGGCCAGTTATAGGATATTTCACACAGTGCGACAGGTACAATCGCATTTGTTGGCACTCTAAAATGGCTCTAACACCTCAAACTCTGCAGCCGTTAAATTATGGAAAACTCTTGAGAAAAGGCTGGAAACTGGGAAATGATATTTAAGCGGTTCCCCTGGTCACTCTAATTATCTTTCCATCCCATTACTCCTGTGATTTAATGATGTGCCAAATATGAATATTAGCCGCGTGCCTTCTGGGTGCTTTAAACACAGACATGATGACACAGACGGGCTGTAAAACAGAGAGAACGGCTGGCTTTTAACATGATGATTTAAACAGATACAATTAGCTATCCCGCTCCCTCAATCCCTACCCTTTACCACAAAGCTGCAGACAAAAAATAGGAAGGAAAAATAATACCACAAGAAACAGAGGAATTCTGAATTTCAGTAAGTTGCAAAAAAAAACGTGTTACCTAACGGTTTTATGGTGCTAAAATGGGGGAAAAGTACTTTACTGCCTATATTTCTAATATTAATCATGGAAGCCAAGCACTTCTAAAGTTTTGCTGCAATAATTCAAATACTGAGATCTTTCCAGCTGTTCTCACACACTGGCTGACACTGTCAGAGTTGTGGTTCTAAAACATTAATAGTATATAGTCTTTGTATAACATATAAGAATAGTGTCAAGCTTTTCATCTAACTTTTGACAAGAAAGTGAATTAGCGTGTATCTCAAAATATCAAACTATTCTGCTACGGAGAAACTATCTAACATCAGAAGCCTGCTTTTTCTCACTCCATTGTATCTGTTATCCCTCTACTCCACTGAGGAAATGTTGCAAACATGCAGAAATCCAGCTATATTAATGAGGGGGAAATGTGTGTGTGAGAATGTTGACCACAAGAGCAATAAATACTTCTGTTTGGTACTCACCAATGCAGGTCCGACCATCAGTGTGCATGCGGAAGCCTTCGCTGCACTCGCAGTGATAAGAGCCCGGTGTGTCGACACATGTTTGCTGGCATCCTCCATTGAGCTCCTTGCACTCATTTACATCTAAACACACAAACATAAACACATACTCATAACCATGCACAGAAGAATGCTCATTGAGAAAACTAGGCATTCATATTACGAAATATTGCCATAAACTACGAGACTGCACAATAACAAGAACCACTAAGCCCATAAATAACTTCTCTGCTTGGTTGAACAATGACAGATTGAGAGCTTCAGTCAATTGTAGGAAAATACCGCGGAAATGAATGGAAACAAGGCATTTATTGTGTAATTTATAGTCTCATATCCAACTTTGAGGTGGTATAATTAAACATTCTATCTGCAGCGAGCCAACAAATAGTGGAATGTGAAAAACACATTTCCAGTGTTTCAAATATAAAGAGTTATAATTGTCAATTTTACCTCAAATCTCAAATGTAATCTCTTTTATATGTTGCCGACATCTGGTATTATGTGTACAGTTCAGCTGTCAAGTTTAAAAGCTATACTATCACCACTTCCCCTTTTAATAGTGAGGGAAAATACAGAAACCTGACTACGAAAAGTTCAGTGTGCCTTACCACACTGACCTTGTGTCCTGACTCCTCGAGGAAAAAATGTACATGTATAATGTCTTTGGGTTGAATGATGAATTGGCGTATCACGCTGTTCATGCAGTAGCATGCGTGCAATCAATTTCCTGCACAGGAGAGACTTGCATATGGCTGAACGTGTGTCAAACTGAAAATCATGTTCCACAGAGACAGAAGCAAGCTGAGAAGACAACATACCTGAACACTGTACTGACAGACAATCAGGTTTTAATACACATCTGGACAACACATCACACATCATCCCTAAACCTTCTCCCAGTTGTCCTCTGACTCTGCCTTATTTTGATTCACACTGATCACAGAGGAGATGTGTGCAAGGAGGGGAAAATCAATTGCAATTTCCCTTTTTTTATGTGTTAAACACTAAGCATGTGTGAAAGTTATTTGAGCATGCATCATGCCTCAGAGGTTAAAGGACTTACTAAGTAGTGCAGATATTAGAAATACGTTTGAAATGCTAGTCTTTCACTCTGACAGGCCCGTGGGAACAGCCGTTTCCAGAATGATCTTGACTATTTTAATTAGCTAGTTTCCAATAATGGGAGCTACAGGGAGGAGGGGGTGTCAAAGTGGAGGCCTTTCACCAGTAAAAAAAAAAAGAAGTGTATTCTGCATATAAATAAGTTTGATAGGGTTTAAGGAATTTATATCCGTTTTCCCAATCTCTTTAGACATCTGCGCTAATTTAATAATCACCACGCAACCGGCAATGAACTGTCCTATCATTGTACTTCCAACACATTGGCAGCTATTGTAGAGGATGCCTTACACGCGAAACAATAGACGCTCGGGGGAGTTTTGTAAAGGTTAATATACTTATTGGTCTCCTCATGTGAGAGGATTTCAATGGCAGACACACAATGGCTGCTTTTCAGTGGTGGGTGAGGCGGTGTGTGGGGCAGCAGCGGCAGGAGTTGTGGTGTCGGAGGTCGAGGGGCACGAGGTCTGAATGACATGCTGTGACACCGTCTGGCTCTTAGCCGAGCCGCTGAGTTAGCATCCACAACTAGACAATAAAACAGACTAAACATTTGGGAGCGCTGCTTTTGTGGCAGAAAAAAGTAGAACAGGTGGTCTTTAGAACGAACGCCGCAGGAGCTGAATTTACCAAAAACAAAAGAAGATCAGAGGCACTCTGATGTGAGAGCCCAAATGTGTGTGTCATAGGGTTTAATGTCTGTGGATGCTTTAGCAATTCATATGACCAACATGATCACATTTGATCAAATTTATATTTTAATTAAGGTTAAAAAACAACAGTTGCAGGGAGGCAATGCAGTGGACTCTAAATGTCAAAGGAAGAGATCTTACACATCTCTCAGTTTTCAGAATGGTTAACTAAAATTGAAAGTACCAAGATAAAACAAAGAACTTAAAATATGTATTTTTTTCAGCACTTTAAATCCAAACTCGCTGTCTTTCCCCATAAAGACGACCACACATACAATTCACTCCAAAGCCTGTAAAAGAAGAACGTCACAGCTGCTGAAGCTGCTTCTGTTTGTCTGCTCCACTGGTTAGGTCTCAAATTTTAAACTATTACTAAGTGACAATATTCTGTCTTAAGGGTAAAAGGTCAGGGGCACTTGTTCACACCTGTAGCTCAAAAGAACAAATGGGCCTCAGTGCCCAACACTAACTCAGCATATTTCTGTCAGATGATACGGCTGTCTGAGAATAGAAGCTGATTAGGAAGGGGTGCTGCCTGTGTGGTTGGATCAGCCCTCTATCCTGTAGTCTAGCCGGTTAAGTAGGTCTTAAGTTGGCCAATTTAGGCAAGAGATTTTAAATTGAATGACCTGACCTTTCTGCAGCATCATAAGGATCATTCAATCCATTCAAAGGGATGACTTTGATGGATTATCCAAGCACATGTTCACTTTACACCAACACACTAGTGTTATTATTCTTGTAGTGGCGGAAAAATCTATCAAACAATTTTTTCATTAAATGTCCCAAACCTGGAATATTATATTTTTGAATCGTCAAAAAGGGAAGGAAAAAAATGTTGTAACCAGATGTCTATCTTTCCTTGACATGTCTTGCTGTCTGGCCCCAGTCGACTGCCTTCAGGACACTTGCAGTAGTAGCTGCCGATGGTGTTGCAGCAGTACCCCTCACAGCCGCCTTTCCCCACTTCACATTCGTTAACATCTGAAAGAAAAGGATTAAAAGGCCAGATTTACAAACATAATGTGCAGTGCACAAAACAGAAAGGTTTCTAACCCCCCTTCACTGTTCTCGCTCTTTGAGGAGTCCCTTCATGTGGAGTTCTTTCCCTTTTCAGCAGAAAGAAAATCAACAAAACGTTTACAACGTTCACTTTTACTCATCCCTTTGTACAACATGACTTCTCTACTCAATCTCTGTGACAGATATTCTTTTATGTCAGGGAGCTCCCAGAAGTAAAATAAACTGAACTGTTAGCGAGTCTGTTACCAATCTAGAAGAATCAATGAGCTCCTGAAGGCTAATAGTAGAAACAGCAGAAGCTATAGCTTGAATCTTCCCACATGTTGCAGTTCAAATATTTAATTCAATTTACTTGACAATGTTCTCCAGTCCCCAGAATCCTCTACCTTTTCACTTCATTGCATCGACTATTTTGCTCTGTAAAACATAAAAACGTTTTTTATGGACTTCCTCTGCGTCCCATGTTTTTACTTGTCTCTGAGGGCGAAATGGTTTCCAGGTTTGTTCCTTGTTGTACTCCTGCAAAACCCCTTAGGCTCCCTGTTCTTGTGCTGTGTAATGATGCCTATCAGCTATGCATCACTGCCAAAAAGTGTCTTCAAACACATTAGACCTGGTTATACTTGTAAAAGTGTAAGTATGATCCATCTGTGACATATGAGACATCCATATGGCCGCCAGTATCACTTTCACATTAGACTGATCACTGGCTTAAAAACGACAACAGGAAAGATTTGCTGTTGGTTTCTGCAAAAGAATTGTGTTCGAAAAGTAATTAGATTTTTCTGAGCAAATATTTGCAGCAGTCATATCCAAGTAAAGAAAGAAAAACATTCATGCTAATTGTGGAGCTCAACATATTATACTTGTTTGTTAATTATGTGGCATGAAATGTAAAAAACAGATGATTTATTCTATCTTTTCCACATTAAGTTGAAAAAACATTGATGTTCTTGGCCAACTATGAAAAAGAAATGGTGTGTGTAATAGCAATAAGTAAGAGGAATCCCTGATTCCTGCAGATATAAATCATTTCCAATATAAAGTATTATCTTGAGTGGAAAGCAAGAGCAAATGCAAAATGTTCCTGAACACAGGATTTCATGTCCGAGGGTCTTTACACCAACGTTTGTCTGATCTTTGAAGAAACTGATCAAACTGCTGCTATTTGCCTTATGGCAACAACACAGCCACACCTTTCACAGATGACTCAGTGTTGTATGTTTGATTGAGAAGAAGGAATTGCACAAGAATGAATGCATGGACTTGGTAACCTCCTGTCCATGAGGAAGACTAAGGAGAGAGTTATTAAGCTGCGTCCCCCCATCTGTTAAAATACTTAATGGGGCCCCTCAGATGCGTGTTGAGCAATAGTTTGTTTGTCTTTGAATAACAGGAAATTTCAGAAGCACAACTTGGAGAGACAATTTAGAAAGAAGAGGACAGGAGGCCGCGGGAGGTATAGCAGCTTGCTTCACAGAAACACAATGTTTGCCGGCTTGCCTGTGTAGATGAAGAGCACATGAGAAATCCTGCAGATGGTTACTGAACCCACAGTTGCCTCTGGCTTTTCTTTAATAAACAGGGAAGTGTGTCTGATTATAGCCAAGCTTGTAATTTGTGTTTCTACTATTTGTTTAGGATTTGTGGACACAATAGAAGCAGTAGAATGTCCCATTCCCTCAATCCCCTGATGTTAAGGCATTTATGCAAAGGTTAATCAAAAACACATGCCGTTAAATGGACTACTAATGCGCAAAAGCCGACATAGACACGCTCCAAAGCCCTCTGGTAAAAAACAATGTCTGTTTTAGGTTTTAACATAAACGACTAGACTCAGAGAAGCATAGCCTGTATTCTCCTGTTGGTCCATTCAGGGAATTGTCAGTTGTTCCTTCACTGTATAGACATGAAGACACCGGTGGAGCGTGGATAACTTGGCCAATATTATAAACAGACAAGTGTATATGATAGACAGAGTCTATTGCTAAGATATTATGTCCCTGTCTTCATATGTGTGCACATGAATAAACATGCACAAAAAATAGCATAAAAAAAAAATAATTAGCATAAAATGGCAAAATTGTCTCTGAATATGTGACATGCATTATCGATTCTCTATTCAGATCGTTTTAATTTAATATATCTTCCCAGTGGAGAGGAAGATGAGTAGGTGTAACAAACCATAAAGGAAGAACAGCAGCAAAAAAAAGCTCACAGAACAAATGTTTCTCTTCTTCCGTAGTTATAAAAGGGTAATAATAGTTTGTTTCTACAATTCTTATGTAAAAAGAAACAATCAAAGCCTGCAGCAGGTGAAGCATCAGCAACGTTGGCAAGAAGAAAAGAAAAAGAAAAGAAATCAAAGCACCACATTAACACTGCAATATAAATAGATTTGTTTTGTGGGGAAGTGTTGCTGTTGGTAATGTGGCCCGTCAGAGCAATATGTAGAATTCTGCAGGACCTCAGAAACTAGGGATGGGTCGCCATGTTTATTTTTCAGGCCACACCCACACTTAGTTTCTAAGGGCAGACAGTGTTATCTGGGTCACCTGAAGGGGCAGAATTTGTATTTCAGGAATTTCTACTGACGATGATTTATTGGGCAGATTGTCACCGATGTAGGCCTAGCTGTCCAATCTTTGTAATTGTCTACCTTCGTTGTTATATTGTTAGAATTATATGCATGCTTTTTTTTTTTAATAATTTTTTTTCCTCATGAATAATAAAATGCCCACTGCAGTAGTTTACATTGCCTCGCCTTGGCCTTTGTAAGCCTTTACTTACATCAGCACATTCTCCTTCACTATGGGGGATCTAAGTAGCCGTACAACTAAACCTGGAAAATGTGCACGCACACACACACACACACACACACACACACACACACACACACACACAAACACACACACACACACACACACACACACACACACACATACACACACATATTTGGACACAGAGAAACAACCCGGCTCTGCAGTTTTCATTAACTCATATAGAAGTGTCATGGCCCCGTAACCTCGGGGTTCTGCCCCCGGACACATCCCCACTTTGATCCAGCAGCTCCTTACAGCCCTAATCAGCCTCCTCTATCAGCTCAGGGTCATTTGCTATCATCATCAAGATGTCGAGCAGAGAGAGAAACCAAATTTGAACAAACATTAATTCAAGCCCTGTCACGGCATTGAAGGCAGTTCTGGGTAAGGCAACAAGTCACATGTTGCTAAAAGAGTGTCAAGTTGGCGATGCCTATCGTGTGGTGACCAAACTGCTCTGCCAGAACTCGTCATCATTCCTAAACGCAATCCTTGTTTTCACTGAAGCCTCAAAGAAAACTTTTAACACAAATTTCATAACACTTCAAATACAAACAGCAATCCACAGTTTCATGATACAGGTGTCCGAATGTAGGGCTATTTTTGACTTTGTGGCTTGGCCTTTTCCAAGAGTAACACTTTGTGTCTCTAGCCAAACCTGACGATAATCAAATGAACATAATTCAGAAGTAAAATTGCTTTAACATGAGGAGGAGAATAGCTGACTTGGTAGTTGGGATGAGTCTTGGACCAAACTGTCACGGTTCAGCGCCACACTTTTCTTTAAGTTATTTTCATCCTGTCTGCCTGTCTGTATACTAACTGTCCTGTCATTTCAGATCCTGCTGCACGCCCCCTTCATCAGTCACTCCCTCCTCGTCAGTCCTCATTTCTTGCACCTGGCCCATCCCTGTCTCACCTGTAGCACATTCCCTCATTAGTCTTCACTACTTAGGTCCCCTCACTTGCACTTGTCCCCTGCCAGATTGTCTTGTGTTTTTTGAACTTAGCTCTCTAGCATTCCTTGTGTGTAACCTGTAGTTACCTGTTAAGTAAAAGAATCATATTCTGTACCTCTGCCTTCCTGAGTTGTGCTTTTGGGTCCTTGGGTTATCGGGCCGTTACACAAACCTTCAATAAAAGATTTAACTATATAAAGTATTATCATTTGAGAGACTTAAGTGATTGAGCTAGAACATATGTCTGCTGTGCAGGCAGCAAAAAAATGCAAGTGGTTTGTTCAACAAGGGAGGTGACTAATAGAGCTTTTTAGGAGACATTTTAATAAAAAAAAGTATATTTCCTTGGCAGAAAGAGTCTTACCCTGCAATTTGGATTTAGTTTTTTCTCTAACTGACAAAGACGGTGGCAAAGAATCAACCCAAATATAAACTGCAAAACAAAAACTCTGTGTTAAACCTTCATCTCATGCATACATCACCTCTCACTGTGAACCATGGACTTGAGTGTTTTATATCTCTATTAGCCCAGTATATCTCCACACACACGTACATGTCTCTCAGAACCCAAAGACAAGCCGATAAACTGACACCCACACAAAGTTGAGGGGCTGTATTCATGGAAGCAATCCTAATTGACTTTAAATCTGAACAGTCTTACTCTTCCCCCATGAGTGCATTAGGATAACCATTTCTGCCTTGGATCAGCTGTTGCACATTAGGATGTATTACACAGGCTGCCCACCCACATGCACATAAGCATGCATGCAATTATTTATATGTCTCCAAAAACCTGCACAATGTCACTAGGGGACAACTTATAGACTCCAAGATAAAATTAATTTATAAAAGATGCTTTTATTGGTCAGATAAACATCCCTTCCATGATTCTCTTTCTGTCGGACGTACGTTACTGAACAACTGATCCTGATATCATGAAAACCCGAAAGAAAGAAAAACGTGTTTTTGCATAGAAGCAACACATCATTTCTTTGACAAATGTTATAAAGCACTGTGACCCTCGCTCTTGGTCCAAGTCTCCTGATACTTAAACACCTGCTGCCTTTTCCTCGATATTCACCAGTCCCGTCTCTTTTGTGGCCTCTGAGCCTCGTACCTACAAATCTGAACGATCAATCTTTGTCTCACTCATGGACTGACAGGATAGATAGGATAGATGACACATAACACTTACCTCAGCATAGAGTTATTCTTCTATACATTTTGGAAACACATCTGTATACCTTTCCCTTTTTAAATCAGCTTTTCTCTAACACACTTTATTTGTGCCTTCCTATGAAAATAATGCCTTACATTCAACTTTGAAATACTATCATATCTTTCTAATTCATAGTTGAGAAACAAATGGAAAGTGTTGGTCTCCTGATAGTGGTGGAATGGTGGTGATAATGGTTTCCCATGGAGTTTCAGAGAGAACAGACATCTGCTTGAATGTTCTTGTGTTCTCTGCAGACAAACATCGGCCACCAGGTCCCGATTCCTGCTTATCTCATTAGGTGTTATTGTCATTACTTGTCCTCTACAGTACAGTACCTCCCCTGTCTTTCTCCAAGGACCAAAGCTCTTCCTGCTACGTGAAAAAGATATTGGAAGTACTTTGACATCATATTTATCAACAAACCTTCAACCATGTGTCCTTTCCCTCCCTGATGTTAAAAACATTAGGCAAAGAAAGTCCAGATCAATAACTGAATTAGCAGGCCTCAGCTGTGTGGAATGTCTCTCAACGCTGTTCAATAGATGTGGAGGGCTGGGATCTCAGACCTCAGTGGTCGGAAGTCAAACTCAAATCTGAAGTGATTTAGCGTTTCTTCCTCACTAGATGGAAATTGGAGGTCTCTGGCAGGAATGATTTGTATTTCCTACATTTTTTTAAGTGTCTATTCCCACATTTCTATTGTAACAAAATGGTCACAGAAAAGGAATGCAACTTACCTAACAAGTTGTCTATGTCTAAGAAGAAAGTCTGCAATGCTCATTTCTGAAAACCTACCTAAGCCTCAACCAATTGATTTTGCAAGCTTTTTTTAAAGTAGATAAGATATTTGATATTTCATATTGCACCATCCACTCTTCAAATAAACCAAAGGGGTATACATAATAATGCATCTGGAAACATTCTCTGGCTACATTTTTGCAGCAGAGCCAGCTAATAAGAAATCAGTGTGGTTTGGCCATGAGCTGTAATATTTTAGCAGAGATGTCCCACCTGAGAGTTTGATAGGCTCACTCCCATCTCTCACAATCAGTTATTTTTTTGTGTAGTGATGCATTCATTATTCTAATCTGCAAGATGAAAATGCAGGGCAACAGAAATGATTGTTTATTATGATTATTTATTATTCATTGGCTCAGTACAACTAGAGCTAGAACTATTATAATGACATTGCTGAAGGTGCATTGGTGTGATGTGTGCATTTACTGTTTGTTGTTTTGTCTTTGCAATTGTCTTGGGGCGCACTAAGTAACACGCATGCGGTTTAATGCGTCTAATTATTTAATCAACCAGTGCTCTCTGTTCAGCGTACCATTAGTGTAACTGTAATACGAATGCAGTTCATTTGGGGATGGTAATGTTAGTTTGTGCACCACTTTTCAGATTCCAGATTGAAATGTATCCACAACAACTGGATGGTTTAGCATGAAAGCACAAACATGCATGTTACTCAGTTTCACTTTGGTGCTCCTCTGACTTTACATCTAGTGCCACCATGAGGTTGACCTCAGAATTTCAGTTTTTTTGGTTTATGACTAAATACCTGCAAAACTAATGAGTAGTTATGAGTTACATTTACTACGTTACATGTACTAAAATAACTTTGAGTACATTTCACTTGTCAGAGTAGTGTTAATGCAGCATACTTTTTACTTGACTTGATTTTTAGAGAAAAAGCATTAGTTTCACTTAATGACATTTAGATTTACTTTTACTTATACATTTTTGTCTGCATTCATGATCCGTTAAGATGCAGGTGGTCAGCTGGTCCCAGGTCAGCCGGGTCTCTGTTATCATACCACAGCGACACCTCCACATGTATTGTTTCTTGTTTTTTGGCAGGATGCACAGTTAACTTCAACAATGTGTAAATCTATAAACTCTGATTTATACAAATAACACCAAATAAAAACAATTCTTATCTTGAGACAGTAGGTGGCTACGGTGACATAAAAATGTGTTGCACTCTGGTTACTTGAAACACTATTTTAGCAGAAGAAAGAATGGTCCATCAAGGGCTGTGAAAAAAACCTTAAATCCTGTGAACTAGACCAAAGGTCAAAGGTCGTTCATAGACAGCTGAGGCGCTTTAAGGAACCTGTCACAGAGAGGAAAGTGAGCTTCAACAATCAGCCCAGTAGTAAATAAAGACAAGACAAAGGTGGGATTGTGTTCAAGATGTTGCTTTGAATGAAATGGACAGCTAGCTTGAGAAAAGGATACAATCAATCAAGGCCTTCAACACTGAGGAAGAATACCAGCTGTCATTGGGTCCTCGTTCACACACAGAATAATAGACTGAAGAAACATAGAGTCTGTGTTTGAGTCACATTTTGATCAAGATGGGAAATTGCTTTTTGAAAACTGCATGAATTTCTCACTCTCTTCTCACAGCAGATGTATACATATCATGTACAACATATCTATGTCTGTCGTGTATATTCTGAACCGTGTGGACGCATGCTTGTTGCACCTCGCCCCAGCAGATCAAAAGCTTTCCATGAGTCCCTTTAACACAGAATGCATAATATAATGGGGATTCTCAGAAGCTGTATAGAATCAGATGGGACAGTCTGAGTGGTACACAGTTTTTGTACATATTTCTTATCTTCTTTATACAACCTTAATAACATCACATTTGTTTTCTTAGCAAATTAGTTGAATGATGACAGCTGGGTGCTGTTGTGTTTTTGTAAGCAGACACTTAGCCCATAAACTGAAGTGCAGGCATCACTTGAATTGAAAACTTAATTACAGATGGCGATTTTCAATCATTCGTCCTACACAGAATTGCAGTAATCGCCACACTATGGTATATTCTTTAGTATGGAGAATTTATATTAATACAAACTTCATTAACTGCTAAATGCAGACTTCATTAACTGATGAATCAAGGTGAACAGCATGACTTCCATAGACACGAGAGGTTTGAACACTGTGGCAATTGAATCGGTCTGCTCTGTTCTTAATCACACAGTCTTAAGTCTTGAGAACTCCTTTAGTCTACATGAGAGTTGATCCCACCAGATTTAGGAATGATCAAAAGTGTTCTGAAACAACACGGACACCTGCCCTTAAAGTCTAACTGTTTACCCTTTCTCTCCATCTGTCAACTTCTACATCTGGAAAACCCATCCTGTTTGGTTCACCGGGAGATAGGATAGAAAATCTGTTCCCAGAAAGGACAAAATGTGGCTGAAGATGTAAAAGCCTTATGTTCCGCAGGTAATGGGACTACTTGGCCTTTAACAGCAACCAATTTAGGCTGATTTTTATTTATGAGTTTAGAAAGATTGTTCTGTAGAAAAGGATTTTAATCTTGGACGAGACTTAATCCATGTCTGTAGTGCTAACCATGAAACAGCATGTAAATCAATTCTGAGAAACATCCTCTAACACATGCACTCAGTTACATAGCTTCAATGCTATTTTCCAGTTTCATAAATTTGACCATTAACCAGTTCCCCTGATGCATACTGAAGGTGCCTGCTAAAGCAATAATTCACCCCAAAATGAAAATGAGTAGCTCAGCTCTACAAAACAACAAAGAGGAAACACAGTATATTCCAAAAAGAGCAAAGACTGACAATAAAGCTATTTCAAAAAGCACAACCTTTTTCTGTCGCCAACCAGCAATATGGGTCTATGGTTGAAATTCTAATCAAGTTTAGATTTCTTTAGCTATCTTGCTCAAATGTCATTGGCAGTGCCTTTTAGTGAGGAGGATTGATGCCTACCATTGACCTCCCTTGTTTCCTCATGCACACACTACATGGCATATCCAAGTTCAAGTATGATCCTTTAATCTGAGCTTCCTCCACTGCTGCTGTAGGAACCTCACAGTGAGCTTTGAGAGCACATGGTCAATCACACAGACCATTAGCTCTAACCTGCTCTGCATTAGCCTGGTAAACAATGGTGCCTTGATGCATTTGGAGAGATGAGGGTGCGCTTGTTTAGTGTGTGAGAACTTCCCTGACATATGGCAGCCATTAGGGCTTTAATGAGCTTCTTCCTCTGATAGCTATTCTAAGCATGTAGCACTTGCATTGTCTTTCAGGCATGCTACGTCCAAGCCCGTGTCTCGGCAGATGATTCCTACGTCTACACAGCTAATGGAAGACTTGAGGAATTAAATCAGGAAGGCGAGGTACACAGGGCTTAAAAGAAAGTAGCAAATAACAGACCTATATTTATTCTAGGAGGAGTTACACACAATGCTACTGTTCAACTGCTTTGTTAGCCACTGAATTATGATACATCCTCTCCGTGTGTATCCTAGACACCCTCAACCTGACTGTGCGGTGGATTCACTGTTGATCACACAACTTTAGTGTTCAGCATTTCTGTTAATACAAAAAATTAATGATAATACTGAAAGTGGAGCAGCTGTGGCCGACATTGCATGTGGAAAAAATGTCATTGAGCTTTTTTTTTTATTCTTGGATGGAACAATAAGCCACCTGGCCTTTTACATCTTTGCAGCAAAAAGGTTTGTTCTGAAAAATCTATCTACCTTCCAGCATAGTAAATGATCCTTAAAACAAGTCTTAGTGGCCTTAAAATACTATTTGTATTTGTCCATTTTCTTACTAACAGTTAGATGTGTCTCCATTACTGTTAGGTTTGATATATTCTGCCAGAAGCTGCAGCGGCTTAAGTCAGCTTTCAACAGCTGATCATCATAAACGATTGACTTGAGTAATAACTTCACAATGTATTTGCTCATGTGCAGTTTAGGGTGTCCAAAGAAAATGTCTCAGGTAAAAAGTGATTAAGTTCATATTATACCAGCCCACTTTAAAGGAATATGTTCATCTCTGAAGGCTTACAGTGTTAATACAGTTTTCAGTGAACCTTTTCAGTAACCTCTCATAAACAGAACGGGAGAACTGCTCGCCAAAGCAAAGACCGACCTGTCAGAGGTCAGCATGAGGTCTGTGCTGCAGCTCTTTATGCAAATAAAGAGCATCATGACATGCACACATCAAGAGCTTCAGTGCCACAACAGCTATAGCGACTACATTTTGGTTAAAGATATCTTTGAAAAGAGACCAAAACTAACAATATAGTCTACTATCATTACAGTCATATGGTTCCCATCATATTTTAATTCAAAACACAATCTGCTGCACACTTTTGCCACAATTCATTCCCTTTAATCTGTTAACTGCCTTTAGATTAGTGTGCAGTGTCCAGGATTAAGCAGTGTTAAAACCAAGAGAATTTAGTACATAAATGTTGTTGGAAACAAGATTATATCCTCACCGCATTTGCTGACAATGCCTGGAACTATAACAGTCCCAAAATTGAGGAAAATAGATGTTTAATTGTCTCATCTACTGACGAGTCAGAACAAAATGTTAATAATAGACCTGGACCTCTGCAGTGGAACTAACTGAATGGAAAGACTGGAAGAGGGGTTAAACTCTCTGCATGGTATGTTTGTTAACTTAAGGTGGAAGGATCATTCCAGACCTGTAAAAGACATCATTGTTCCCTGAAGTTGTGAGAACAACCAAAGGAGTTACAGAGACATCATCTTTCACATCCTATTTGTCATACCTTAATGTGGTTAAACAATTTGCACCAAAATATATCTCTACTAGGTGTATTCATTTTGTGTGCTTGCCACCTTGCCTTTTTTTTGACTGCATCTTTGAATTTAATTACTTCCAGAAAGAAAGAAAAATGAAAGAAAATATGGTTTCTCTCCATTCTGAATTCTTTCACATGCTCTAAGGTTCAGTGCAGGAGTAGCCATTCCAGTAAAATGGCTTAGAATTTATAAAGGAGGACATTACTAGATTTTTCCAGAGTTCTTCCAAGATGTAAATATGTTTGAGCCATATTCAAAAGCAGTTCAAAAGCACATATTTATTTCAGAGAATGTACAAAAAAATTAGGAAAGGTTTTACTTTTAAACTGGACATAGAAGCGTATTGAGCACGAGGGAGATGTTATAGCGTAACGGAGTTTGCAATGTTTCGAGTGCGTTATTCTTCATAGGAACACAACATAACACAAGGGAACATTAGCAAGAATGCCTTAAGGATTTGTGAGTCAGCATCTTTTTCCCTGTGTGTGTTTTAATCACCTCTTTCTCCCCGCTTCTACCCGCTAGCGAGTCTGTACAAGGAGCCACTCACGCGCCATGTGGCCACCACTGAGTCCTCCTTACGACATCTCACTTTACTATAAACTGTGATATGGTCACAGATGGCTGCTGTTGCATTGAACGCATTACACGTTTAGTTTAATGCAGGCAACTTACATACTGTATGTTCAATATTGTATCCAATAGACGCAAACACATATTGTCATTTCTACCCAAAGATTCCAGACCTGCCTCTCTGCAAATGCTATAGGAGCTACCAATGAATGCTACTCTCTGCAACTCTATCTCATTGGCACACACATAAGCACAACTTGATACCCACATGCACAGGCATATGTTCAGAGGTTTACATATATGGCCTTACAAAAAGACAGGTGTGTTTAATCTAATTGGGAAGGAAAACAAGCGTACATGGGAGACAGCCCAAGGTCCTGGGGATCAAACACTGGAGTTTACATGAAGAAAGACGATTCCCATGTGAGAAAATGTGATTTATATTTCAACTGCAACAACTGTAAAGCTTTCTGCAGAGTTCCCCGGAGTGAACACTTGGTAATAACACTGTCCGCAGCATTTTTATTGGTCAAGATCATTTCTTAAGCACTACATTTTGTTTTAACGTTGGATGTGTGTGTGTGTGTGTGTGTGTGTGTGTGTGTGTGTGTGTGTGTGTGTGTGTGTGTGTGTGTGTGTGTGTGTGAGATTTTTTTGAAAGATAAGGGTTAAAATCGTGTTCCACACATTTCCCCAAAGTCAAAATAGTGTTTGAAATATGTACCCCGTTCTTAGCCGTCTCATTACATAGCCAAAACCTCCAGTGCAACAAGATCCAGTCTTCGGAAATGTCCATTATCATTGTACTATAAAGTGCTCTGAAAACAGCCATGCTTTTTTTAGTGAGGACCAGATGGTTTCTGTCCTCATACTGTTCTGTGCCTGCGCTCTCTTAATTTCATGCAGACCTATGCATACATTTAACCAAAGCAAAGCCTAATCCAAGTCCTAATAGAGTGAGACATACTGGCTGGCATTCACAAGCAGGAGTAAAGGCAACTCTTACAGAGCCAGCTCCAGTGTCTCAGCACATGCTTGGGCTGTGTCCAGGCTGTTTATTACCTCGGAGTGTCAACACCATGGCCTTGGTGTCAGCGCCTGACATACATTTCCATAGTGGGTGCCTTCTGTCTCATATCAGAGATTGGAAGCAGGTGGACGTTCGGCCCCACAACACACAGTGGGCTCCACCACCACATTTTGGCAGCGATACCAAAGAGAGCAACGTTCTAGAAACCAATCGACGATGAGTGCTGAAAAGAAGGGAGGTGGAGCAGAGCACAGATTCTCCCTTGAAATATTACCAGAGCCAGACCTTTTCTTTAACACTCTCCTTCTACTAAAGCATAACTGGAGTGAGGGCGAGGCTGATATTTAAAATCACCAGCAACTCCTCTCATCCTTCATTCTTCTGATTGATCTCGCATCTGAAGTCCTATAAGTGTTGATAGTGATGGTGAGTGATCATCTGCCACACAGTGATCCCAAAATATATTATGTTCTCATTAACAAACGCATTTTGTGTCCTTAACTGCAGTTCTGGCCAATCATGTCACACCCGCCTCAGAGAGAAACACATACCTTGAACTGGTAGGAGTTGTTGATCGCTTGAAAAAAAGCTGTGAGTAAAACATTGTTAAGTTGATATGACAAACTCTCTGCAAACAGTTGTCCCATGTATACTTACAGTTATTACGGAGGAACATTTGTATTTGTTTGGAGTCATGTTTCTGTACAAATGTTCATCCAATATTCACTTGTTTAGCTTTAGCTGCTCCACTATCTTCACCTGCTATTAGCTAAGCCTGTTTTGCCCCATATAGGGCTGTTTACTCTACAGCAGGTTTTAGAGCTCTTTCTCCGCCTGCTGGGAATAGAAACCAGCTTGATGGGAGCTTTGGGAATGAACGGAAACCATGCGCTAAAAGACGCAACGATGAACTGCAGAGTCCACTTCTCTGCGGAATCTTCCCGATAAGCAGCATCCTTCACGTTCAAGTAGTCATTGGCAGATGGACCAACACCCATAAAATCAACCAGACAAGGCAGATAACAGACAGAGAGACGGACAGAGATGCTTGTGCAAGCTCAGCAGAATATGCACGGAGAAGGAAAGGATACGCAAATGCAGGAAACACCATAATAAATCTGATGAAGCCTTGAGAATCATCTTCATGACCAAACATCAAGTCCAGTTTGCTTCAAGATAAATACACAGAGGCCAACATTCCTGTCGCTCTACTGTATCTGCTTCTTCTCTGTCATGCATAAATCACACAGAGGACAGTAATAAGTCTGTCACTGAGGAATGTTAAAGCTCACAACGCAAATCTAATAACGAAAAGGATTCCTCGGTGGAACCCTGATGGCTAAGTGTGCACAGGTTCCCTGTTTGAGCTAGAGTTGCAGTCTCTCTTGATAATTGTGTTATGCTGGAATGTATTTGGCTTCATCTACAGTACTCACAGCCGATCCTGCTGGTCATTGTGTCCATTGAGGAATAAATCGAGGTTTTTGGAAATGGTCCTTTGCTCGATTTACTGCTTAAGTGATGAGAGAAAGGATGTCTTTCAACCAAAATGTTTTACTTTCTGTATCATGTTGGAAACTCACATTATCCCAAGTAATAGACCTTAACCTATAGTAAAGAAATAAGTTAAATAATAGACTACAGATTTGTCTGAATTATTACTGGTTTTGATATTGCTGATGTAACCAGGTTTATTTTGTTTTCTAGTGAGTTTTAGTTGTAAACATTTCTCTCACAGCCATCTTCCCTCATATGAAAATGTAACCCACCTATAAGTGCATTACGACTTGCGTTTATTTGTCATAGTTCATACTGTTTATTGTGTTTTTTATTAAGAATCCGGTATTCAGTCTTCATATTAATTAAAATAATGTACCACCTAATAAATGAGCTGCTATATGTGCTTGTGTTCTTATCTTCTTTAGGTAATACCCATGGCTTATAATCGCTCAACATGTGCATTAACAGAAAGCCCCAGATAAAACTGGTTTTCACATCTACGCTCTCACCAGTTCTCACCAGAAAGTTCTGTATTCCTGTAATTGTTTCAGCAGTAAAGGAACAAACCTCAACTGTTTACAGCATTATTACTTTTCTCTACACAACATTGTAACGAGAAGATAAAGTCTGACACGATATTGAGGTAGTATGCCACTTTAGTTCAAGCATAAAGTATATGTTGACATGGAGATTTTCATTTAAACATTCTGAAAATGTTTTATATATATTTTGTAGGATGAGAGAATATAGCAAAAATACCTTAACACTTCAAACCCTAAGCTTGCAACACTTATTATTAGAGCATGTCTCTGCACCTAGCAGAGGTTCAGTGAAGGAACCAAGCTGAACAGAGGAGCTTGGCTGACTCGCTCCTTGTATAACGACTCTGGCAGAGTGAGGATAAATCTGTCTCCAGAGATGCGATAAGGAAAAACGTTTTACAAAAAGAGAAGAGCGATATGACTTCGAAGCACGGGATGTGCAGGAAAGGAAGCGAACCTAGAGGAATTCTGACTAGATCAAATATCGCAATCTGTTCCCTATTTGCCACTCCGATGTGTGAAAACCAAAGAGCCCATGTCAAAACAAACGCACTGGAGAGCTGTCCCTTACAAACAACGACACGTCCCTGTGAAAGAGGAAGAGCTGCTTAACACCCCTTGTTTCTTCTGGGAAAGAGAAGGAATCAAACAGGCCAGCCTCTCCAGAGCGTGTGTGTTTGTAAGCATGTGGGGGGTTGGAACTAAATATCCTCTGGTCACCATTCTGTCTCAGCAGGACTCTGTCTCAGCGAAGCATTAACAAAACATCCTACTGTTTGCGTGTTGACGTAGACCGCATGGGGTTTGGACAGGGGAAAGAACAGACGATAAAAAAATGCTTTTTGTAGAAACCTGGAAGTGTTTACCATTTAATGATGGCAGACACAAGGCCCCCTATTTGAGGGTCAAGACTCTTCCGTAGGTAAAATGATCCTCATTGATGTCCTAAAATTCTTCAACACAGAAATGTCCTGTCATTTTTTTCTCTCTCTTTTTTTCTCCTCTGAGCAGTTGCCAGTCAACTAATGGAGACTCCAGGAATTACTGCTCCCAAGCAAGAAACAGTCTGGCACATAGCCCCTCGTAAAACAGCAAATTGTCATTGAGCTGCACAGTGTTAATTAGGGAGCTTTAGAGGTGCCGGTGGGTTTTGCTACTGTTCGAAAGAGCCAGGCAAGCTGTTTCCTCCTGTTTCCTGTCTGTATGCTGAGATAAGCTAACCAGCTGCTGGCTTTGGCCTCATGTTTAAAGTACAGATATGAGAGTGCTATCAGTCTTCTCATCTAACTCTCCACCTGAATGCCAATAAGCGTATTTCCCCGTTCTCAAAACATTCACTTTAATTTGCTTGTAATGACAATTCAACTAATTTGAGTAATCCAATGCATTAAAGACTATTCCTAAATGTACATATTGCCATGATGTGTTCGAGGCTTTTATATCTTTTAACAATACTAAACTCGGACTGCATATACTGTTATTAACATACCTTTTTTTATAGAGTGGAGGCTCAGCTGGGTTAGCCACAGCACTCCAGGCTCTAGCCTTCAAAAGAAGCCCTTCCTCCCAGAGAGCACGTCTTCTACCTTTAACTACCCGGAGACCCCGCAGAGCAGCCTCGTCCAATCACAGCTACACTATGGGCTCATTTTGTTTGTGCAAAGTGAAAGCATAAGGTCTGAACTGAGCCTATTAAAGCTTCAACAACAATGAGCTGATGTAAGTCAGCTCATTCCCTCGCAGCTGCACTCAGCTTGTTACATACTACATATGTGTGGCTGCAATGCGGAGTATGGAGGTTTATAAACATGACAAACTTTTTAAATCAGGTGGGAATGAACTCACCATATTGGCACCGCGTCCCTTTGAAGCCCAGTGGACATTGACATAGCTGGTCTTCGGTCTTTGCACATTGGCCTCCATTGAAACAGGTATTGACACCACAAACTCCTGCGGATACCACATATCATAGCACATTTACCAATGTATCCATGTATGGATGATGGAGATCTCTACTTCATAGCAATATCAAAACTAGCCCTATGTAATACATGCAGCATCTGAATATAATGATATTACTCACTATGCAGACAGCCCATCTCTTCACCCTCCTGAGTCCAGCCAGGGCAGCACCGATAAACTGTGTGTAAGTCTGCGCTGTACACCTGCCGGTACACTGTGTAGTAAGTTGTCCTGAAGAGAAATTAGGCTATAGTAACAGTTTTCTGGAAGTTACAATACATGTTTATATTAACTATTTATTAAGTAATGTATATGTGTAAAACACTCCATCAAGACATCCAGTCCCCTGCAGCTGTGCGGACGAGTGAGATGTCTTCATGGAGTAGCAAAGATCGCTAACAAAGTGTTTGTGCGTTTGAAAAAGTATGTTTGCTCTCACCTTCTCTCATAGCCTATGCACCACCTGTGGCTGGTGCAGCCTTGCTTCCACACCTTAACCATGCGGGTAAAAGCCTGGACACAAGGCTGACGGGCCCCCAGCATGGACATCTCCTGGTCGGCACAAACATTTGGCCTGTGCATGGAAAAAACACAACAAAAAACAAGAAAGCATTATGACAAACTGGCTCAAGGAATGTGACCAAGTCCAAGCAAGGGATTTACTTAAAACAAATATAATGTATTAAACTAAGAAGACAACAACTAATAAAACCAACAAACCGAGTGGGTAGAGCAGCAATGTTGGCAATGAAAGCAGAGCATGTACTGTGGAGGTAAAGGTGCAAGGGCAAAGGATGACCCTCAGCTGACCAACCTCCCATGTCAGACAATTGACTGCTGAGGCTGACCAAAACAGCCTCCATGGGAGGGGCTTCACAGAATTGTGAAAATATATGTCACGCTTTTGAGTGAAATACAAACGAGAAAGAGGTGGACATGTACAATTACATTTGTGTTAGACTTAGAATTGAAGAAAGAAAAAAAACATGATACCGTGTTGTAACTTTCAAGAGCAGCATGTGAGTATAGGCTACTTTATTTTCCATTGTTTCGTGTATATATTTTGAGGTGGGTACGAGGTGACTGAGTTTAGAGGTGGGCTGTACAGCTTCCGATGTTGTGTGGTGTGAGCCTGCTGCAGAGCTAATGTATGTGTGCCAACAAACATGAACCCCCACATGTTCTACACATGTTCAGTTGCATGGACTTCAGCTCATCACAGGCACATTGTTTGTCAAACAATTATACAACTTCCTGTTTGGTGCAAAGTGCTTGATTGTTAAGGTCTAGAAAAAAAAGAGCAGTCCACAGGACCCTAACAGCACCCCATAAACAACCAATTAACTTCCACAGGAAATCCATTTTTTCCTCCAGAAAGTTCATGTGCCAGGATGTATGAAGCCCACTGATGTCTGCAAGTTCAATAGCACATAGGATTGTACAGCACTCTGTCATAAGCCGATTACTTTGTCAGTGCAGGTATCCTGTCCTCCTCCACAAACCATCTGGCTTCAATACACAGCAGACTGAGGTTAATTAGAGGAAGTCTTCAGTTTCTCCTGTAAGGAAAACAATTCTTTCAATCATGTCTAGGACAGTCTATTTAAATTTGGAAACCTCTGGTAGAGCACTATACAAAGAAAAATCACAACCCATTGGAAGTTATTTTTGCCGAAACACGTTACAACAGACACATATCCATTATAGGGGACCTGAAAGAGCGACGCCTAGTGGGCATTGAGGAGAACAAAAATAACAGAATTATTTGCGAAACTTAGTGTATTTAACTGTCTTTGTAATAAAATAAAATAAAGGAAAAGAGTAGGCTACGACGCTCTGCTACCGTTTTATGTCAAAGCACGTGTGCGTACAACTCTCACTCACCTGACCATTCACAAAAAGTTAAGTGCAAATCAAATTAAAAAACGGAAATTATCTAAATAAAAAAGCGTCACTTACATGCCAAGTTGCAGCTCCAAAGATGATGCGATGTGCATAGTGCTGAATAATAGCACACACAAAATATCTGGGAACATCGTTTCAGCCAGTTACAGACACGGAGAGAAGTACTCAATCTGCGCAGCCTCTGTGTCCATCAAATGAAGAGCATCCTGACGTTTATGGAAGTCCGCCTTAAGACATGACTCCAAGTTGATGTTTAGTTTCTTTGATATTTCCCGAGATCCAGACGTGGTTTACCGTTCCCTGGTGAAGCAGGACGACTTGTCTCATGTCAATCTCAGCCTTTGAATGGCTCCGAGTAAACGCACCACCCACAGTCACTGAGGGGCCACCTCCAAAAAACTGAAAACCGGCGACTTTGACCTGTGCATCCACTGTTACCACACCCAGACATCGTGTTTATAGTATCCCTAGAATAAATACATGATGTGAAAGTTACATCCAAAGAAATTCTGGCCAGAAGTTATCCAAATATGTCGTGTTTAGAAAGGATGTGTATGGGGAGGGAAATAAGCAGTGTGAAAAAATTGGCTCAAGACATTTTTAAATTTACATAAAAACTAATATAATTTAAAAGGTTATCACAACCAACACGTTGAGTGGGCAGGATGATGGAAGCAGAGCATGGATGGGTTGCATATGTGCTGTGGAGGTACAAGTGCAAAAGCAAAAGATGATCCTCGGTTGACGACCCTCCCATGTCAGACAATTGACTGCTAAAGTTGGCGGGGCAAATGTAGAGAATATAAGAAGCAATTAAATAAACACTAGAATAACTTCAATACAAAAAATTAGGCATGTTGAAAAATATAAATATAGTACATTTACAGAGAACTGTTGAGAATTTCATATTTTTGAGATAAAATTGCAACAATAAATAAACTTGGACCAAAAAACGAATTGGTGTCGCGACGTCACTTCCGGCTGATATCCGGTACTTCCTCTTCGGAAGACAGGCAGCGGAAGAAGAGAGGAGGGGCCTCTCTCTTATCAACACTGGAGATGCATTGACAGCTACAATGTGTAATATTTGCACTTAACTCTACTAATTTTACTACATTTAGACGTCTTTTTTTCCCTATAAGATTTACAAATAACGTTACACTCTTCTTTGAAAAGGTTAGCTATCTGTAGCAACTAACAAGACGGTAAGAAACCAAAACGACCCCGCTAGCTTGAAATGTGTTGTCTGACGTTAGCTTTCGAAACAAAACTAACGTTATCCTCAGAACTGTGTGAACGTTACTTAGACTTAGATCTCCCAGAAGTTACTTCAATATTAGAGATAGACATTAGCAGTTTACTAAATACTGTGAATATTGGTTAATGTTTTAAAGAGGTTGCCTAATCAAATGACTACTGTATCAGCTTCACTAGTATTAGACAATAATATACGCCATTGTTTATACTCTCATTATGTTAGCATTCATGTTAAAGACACTGTATAACGCTAACCCTAAATGGGTGCAGCAGCTATAGAAGCTATTAATTGAATATAGCCAAGACTGCTGCCAAATTGGTACATATAGCCTATCGTTGTCTTCGGAAGTCAGAAGGCAGCAAGTTATCATATGATGGTGTCACGAGAAAATGTCCACCTCTTAATCTGGCCTACAGCTCTTCAGCTGCACCAATATTTTCTGAGGAGATTACTTAAGATATTTTTGTCTTGTGGTCTCTGTGTAGTAACTGTCGTTTAAGCGGATGTGCCAGCAGGTGGGTTGCCATGACAAGTTAAACAGTACTGAAACAATAATAATACATGAATCTCTCATGTTAGCATGTTCTCTACCCTTTGTGACCTTTTTTGTGGCAAACAATTAGCTCTGCTTGGCTGAACAAATCCTTTTCCTCACAGCAAAATGAACGGGGCAGCGTTCCCTTCCCCCATGGCAGAGATGGCGGAGATGAACCGTATCCAGTATGAGCTGGACTACACCGAAGGGATCAGCCAGAGGATGCGCATCCCTGAGATGCTCAAAGTGGCTTCTCACGGCCGCGACGACCCTAATCTTGGATCTCAGGAGGTCCCCCACAGTGTCATAATGCAAGTCCCAGAAAGAATTGTGATTTCAGGTCAGTATGTTGTTAAGCATTTTGTCAATGTAGGGCTGTGTTTTCTGTGCTTTTCAAAGTATTTTTGATTACTTTTAAACTCTGTACATTGGTGCTTGTCAGCTGACTGTAATATAACTATTATGTGACTTTGTTGTGACTGTTGACAGATACTAGCTGTCCTCCTATCAGTGGTTCAGGACTTTGTCATGTGAATTATTTAAGACTATAAATGAAACTAAAAGTCTTTAGGCACAACACTTGTGAAGATATATTTCATGGTTCAACCTAAGCATTAAAATCTTAGTAGATTGTTTCAATCAAGTAAAGTATCAAATGCATCAATCTCTAATTCACACCTTTCTTTGTCAGGAGACAGTAATGACCCCCAGTTCCCCAGACCCAGGGACCTGGACCTAATCCAGTCAACACCACTAGAAAATCTATCTCTGAAGACTCCACCCAGAGTCCTCACCCTCAGTGATCGGCCCCTGGACTTCCTGGAAGAGGAGCAACAGGCGGCTCCGGACAGTGAGGAGGTGGTAAGCAATGAGGCATTAATTAGTCTTTTACAAGGACAATGCATAAAATCAACTCATTGACTTAAATAGTTTCCTTACACTAAACCATAACCTAAATAATATTTTTGTAGCTGCGGATCCAAACTCGAGTACGGCGGGAACGTTCAGCCAGTGAGAATGCAGCTGCCCGTCAGAACACACAGCTGATGCGCAACGATTCTGCGTGAGTATTGGTCTGGATATGCCATCATTAGCTTGGTACCAGCTCCATCTTACTTTCTACAAGCATGGACTTGAATCTTTCTTTTGGTTCTATTTTTTTCTGTGTCCCTTTGTCTTTGTGTTACGTAGCTGGTTGTCTGTAGTCACTGCCGTTGTAAGTCGTTTTGTTGCGAGAACTTTGTAGCCTTCCGTGTCAATACTGAACGCAGCTGTTTGTGTCACTGAAACTAATCCATTAACACCATGATTTTAAACATTAAAGTACTAATATGTTTTGATTGATCATATCCCAAAAATTTGATGACTGGTAAATGGTAGAAAATATTACTATTTAGTGCATGAACTATGTGCCCTGCGATAGTCTGGGGACCTGTCCAGGGTGTACCCTGCCTTTGCCCAATGTCAACCGGGATCGGCTCCGGCCTCCTTTTACGATCCTAAATAGCGGTTACGGATAATGGATGGATGAAGTGTATAAACCTACTTGAAGATCACACTTGGTTTTCAACAACACTTGTAGCAAAAGATAACACAATAAAATAGTGATTCAGGCTCTACATGTTACTGTCTGTACTGTAGCTTTATTGTTTAGGTTACAAAGAAATATATTACGCACATATTACGATCTCTCTGATTATGCGGCAAAAAGAAAACCATGTCCCGATCATCAAATGCATGTGACGTCCTGGTACTACTTTCGTTCACATCTCTGTTTTTTGTTGGGTGTGTTATATGTTAGTGAAGCACTGTGTCTCACTGTGTGAGTGGTTGGCAGGTTAAATGCAATTATTGCAACATCACTTTTACTTATTTTCACTCGGTTGCAATTTTTACAAAGTCAGTAAAGATGAGGACAGTTTCTTTTCCTTATTTCTCTCCCTCTCCTTCCTCCTTCCTTTCCTCTGTTGTCTTGTTCTTCCCTTGGCCACTGAATTGGCTGCTCTTAATGGTGGACATTGAGCAGTGCGACCCCGTCCCCCCCGGCCACTGTCCACCCTTGCCCCACTCTCACCGTGACCGAAGAAGAACACAGCCTGTACAGCGCTAGCGGTGTTTTATCTTTCCTCCAGTCCACTACACGTCGGGCCTACCAGCAGGTCTTGGAGGTCATGGACGAGAACCCTCGCAGGTGACCTCTCAATCATCCGGTCATTTTTGCCTGAAATAAAAACGTGGATTACTAGATATTGATCAGAGAGGGAAAGAGAGTGCTGCAGGAATGAATCCGCAAACCCAGAATTGAGTTGGTGTTTTTGCCCTTCTTGTTCCCTCAACTTGAAGTTAATTGTTTTGTTTTTTTATGGAGATTTGGTTAGACTCCTGTGGTTTAACACCAGTGAGAGATTTTAATGTTTTGTTCTGCTCCATAAAATGTCAGTTAATACCCCTCTTGTATATTTTACACGTCTTCACGGCGTACACTAGTCCGTCTTTAGTTTAGTGGTGGTGATGTGAAGTCATGCAGCTTGTTTATTTTTCTTCTGCCAATTGCATTTATGCTTAAAAACTCTTGAAAGTGGTTTTAATTTGTAAAGATTATCCTGCCGAACAAAACGTGTCAGTGTCATAAACATTTGTTTCCCATTTTGTCAAGGGAACTAGTTAGTGCAAAGCTAACTTCCGGGTTGACCTACAAACAAAAAAAAAAAAGTTTAATATACAAAAAGTTCCTTCACATTCTTAGCCTTGTCGCCTGGTCGGGGAAACCTTTCTGAAAACAAAAGCATGAGAAATATTGTGATCTGTTTTTGAAGGATAAGGAAACGCCTCCAATGAAAGTGTCAAATAAGACTTTAGAAGGATTAGCCTGTTGGTTTCTAGGACAACTCAAAGAAAGTATAGTTTTGCGAAGAACATGGAAGGTGTGTGCATGCATGCCATCAGTTTATGTTTCTCTATTTATCTTATTTTCCCTTCTCCCAACCCTGTCTGTCCCAACCTCTATAGCAAACCATCCCTGCGAGGGGGGTCGGCCTCGAGCTCCAACCCCCTGCATGACTCCAGGTAACTTCACCTGGCACTTAACCTTCATTCTGATCCTTTGTCCTTTTCCTCATCCTTTCCTACCTTTTTCATTCTTATTTCCGGGTCAAGAAACAAGATTAAGCAATAATTGGTAGAGAAATCATTTCAAATTAGGTTGCTATTGTTAACTTCGCGATATATCTTAAAATGACGTAGATAATACACTCTCTTGTTGTTGAATTAATTCTCAGACTGACTGTTCTCCTTTCCAGGCTTGCACTATCAACGTATGAAGGCACACTGGACGCCGGGTCTGATGACATGACTGTAGTTGATGCAACAACGCTTCGACGTCAGGTGAGTTCTAAATAAAGACACTATCTCGATTTTGTTGCAGAGAGCTAATTGTGGAATCGCTGTCACTGAGAGAACTTTTCTTATTTTTTTGTATTTCTTATTTATCTGCAGCTCATCAAGTTGAACCGTCGGCTGCAACATTTGGAAGAGGAGAACAAAGAGCGAGCAAAGCGAGAGATGATCCTGTACTCGGTCACTGTAGCCTTCTGGCTCGTCAACACCTGGGTGTGGTTGCGACGTTAAAGCCCGGCCTATATTTCTGCCATCACCGTGACAGAAGAACGTACTATCCCTTATTCTGTGTCAAATGTTAGCCAACCGCTGCACTCAGTCCCTGTGTGAAAAAGACCTTGTAACATGTGTACAAGGCCGGTTGTCCACAGGGCTTATATTTTGATTTGGTTCATTTAATACATGTACAGTTTTATTTTTTTACTCTTGTTTCATCCTGTCTCACGTTTGTCATTTTTTTGTCTTTATTACAAATCTTCTTGTGCGACGCTAAGCATGACTTATTGTAAATATTTGTCTGTGTCACTCAGAGTTTTGGATAGAAGTCATCCAGACATAGAGTAAAGCATAGTTTATCAAAATCGAAAAAATAGAGTTGCAGCGTGGAGATGTAACATGTTGGATATTTATTGGGGAAAGAGTATTATGTAACTTGAACTGGCAAATGTAATACAATTTACTAAAACCATACATAAGACGTGTTGTCCTGGATTTTTATTTTTTTATGTATGAGGTGAAATAGTTTAGCTGTTACCAGAAGTATGACCCTGATCATTTTCACAGGTTATATATTTTAAATCATCATTTATGCTGAACACTGATGTTTACTTTTTCATAAACTAATACTGTAGGTTTGTCTTTTTTGTCTTTTAGATGCACTGTGTAGCAAGTGTGCAATTGATTAAATAAATCATTCAGATAGTCATTAACATCTGTTATCTTTATATGGTATTGCTACAAAATGAAAATAGTAAAGAAAACAACAGATCATTCCAAATTTATTCAGTTTTCACACAGTGTTAGAATTAACAACCATAAAAACAAAATGTCTTTGAAATTCTTTAACAGCAACGTGCTAGACAACGAATTACCATTCACTAAACAATAACTGATAAATATTCTCTTCTTTTTTTATTATTGCTGTGCCCTGATTGGGCTTTTGATGGTCTCACACAGATGGTTTATTGCCTACCAGCATTTGGACATATTTCACTAAACAATAACTGCTAAATATTAATTTTTTTAAATTATTACTGTGCCGTGATTGGGCTTTTGACGGTCTCACTCAGACGGTTTATTGCCTGCCAGCATTTGGACATATTTCATATGAAGACGTGTCCTGTGAGACTATACTTCGGCACTTCAGTTGATCAAAAATGCTCTAAACCTTGAAAGCATCATTCAAGCTCCTCAATCAGGCAGCGGGGTGGAGAAGACGGGTGGTTTGGTTTGAGCTTTCCCACTGGTTCAAAAACACGTGGCTCAAGGGGATCCGCATCTTCTGGATACACCAATGATGAAGAACTTTTACAGGCCTCATTTGATTTGTTGCACCCGCTCATCAAAAACAATGAATTCATATCCGAACCAACGGTTGGGATACCCCCCCTCTGCATCTCGATTTCATTATCCTCGTCACTGCCTCCTGATATGACCTCTATTGTAGGTTTGTGAACTTGCTGAGAAGAGAACACTGAGTTGAAGTCGTCTGTGTCCACGTCCTCCAGATCAGGCAGGTCATCAATACGCAGTGAGCAATGCAGTGGAAGGTGAATGGTTTCCAGCTGGTCTGCATCCTCCAGCTCTGTAACTAGTGATCCGGGACCATGCGCTGATATGACCTCGTCCGCTCCGGGAGGACCTTCCCCGAGCAGAGGAGGCTGTTTCTTTTCAAAGGGCTTGCTCATGTTTGCCTGCTCTCTCTCCGCTTCCTTTCTGATTAGCTGGATTCCTCGTGACTGGTTTTGTTGTTGTTCGTCATCGTCTGCTTTTTCCATCTGTCGCATCTTTCCCGCAATACTTTCTTGTGCCGGGTGCTCTGGATTCACAACCTCTTTCTCTTCTGTCACGTACCGCTTTACCTGTGACTTCTCCTGGTCATCTTTCTCCAACTGATTCCTCTGGAAACCACAACCTGGCTCCTCTGCTTCTAGATTTTCACAGTTTGGCTGATTGTCATTGGGCCCCTGTGTTGAGTGGCTGTGCAAGAACTCTTCATGGGCATCCAGGCAGTCCTTCACAAAGGCTTGGATCATCTCTCCTTTTGGTGAAGTCAGAGACTGGTTGTCATTTTCCTCACACGGAGTCCCTGTAGTGGTGGAAGCCTCAGTCGCCCCTGAAATAAAACAGATTATAGGATACTGTTTAAAAAAAGAAAATACAATGACATTGTCGTAAAAGTCCAAAACTGTTCACCTGTCTTCTGTAGCTCTCGGAGGTGTTGTGTCTCCTGGGCTGTCTTCCGAATCTTTGCGATGGCATCCAAGCTGTCCTGAATTTTCCTCCTCTCTCGAGTCTCCCATTGCTCCCTCTCCCTCTGCTCCCCTTCCAGCCCTCCCACAGCCCACGCCTCTGCACATGCCCTGTCTTTGGGGAACACAGGGCGATCGTCCAGGAAGGTGAGCTGCTTGAGACGCACAATCATGGTCTTCCTGTAGTTTGGGATTTTGTTCACCACCTTGTTTCCCATTAAATTAAGCACGCGCAGTTCTGGCATGGCTTCAAGTACCAAGAGGATCTCTGGGTCATTTAACAGATTGTGAGTCATGTCCAGCACGCTGATTGCCGGACACTGACTCAGATGCTCTACATCTCCCACAGTCTCCAGCTTGTTATGGGATATCTGCAGAGTGCTCAGGTCAGGGAGGCAGGAGATGTTCTCAATGATGTGTATGTAGTTGTTGGAGACATTCAGGGTGGAGAGCTTTTTCAGAGGTTCAAGGTTCTCCAGCTTGTAAATGAGGTTCTGCTGAAGGAACAAGCAGCGGAGATCAGTCTGGGCATCCAGATTTTCAATGCGTTGAAGGCCATTGCTTTCCAGCCAGAGACACTTCAGCCCTGTGTACTCCTCTAGGTTCTCAATGGCGGATAACCCTTTGAAATGCAGGTACAGTGTGTCATTCAGGCAAGGTGTTGCATAAAGGTTTGTCTGCTTACAGTGGTTTTTCAGAAACGTCTTGGTCATCCGTGGCCATGACTGTTTTTCTTTTCTCTCTTGAAGTAGACTCTGCAGTTTTTTGTTGTTATTTTCTTGAGCTCCATCCTTCATCACGGCCTCCACTTTTTCTTTTATAGAGGAAGTTATTGCTGCATCTCCACTTTCCTTTTGAGTCTCTGTCACCCCATTATCTTCCATCTTTTCCCGGACTTCAGGAGTGGACGTCGTCAAATAGACAGGCAGGAGAAATATAAATAAGATATACGTATTCTCTAACTATATGTTTTCTCGCAATTTGTAAGCTGTGTAGTCCCGTAAAGTTCACTCAGAGTTCCGCTCTGCTGGCTAATTTTGGTAAACGTTTGTTTGTTTCCATAGCAACGCTTCTCCGGCCGTTACATCGGAACTGTCCGGCCGACCGGATATTGATTGACGTTCCGTGTCGGACAGTTTAAGCCGTTGCACTCCGCTGTCTGTAGTCGACATGGCGTCCGGATATATACTAAATCGTGGTGTGCTAACATTAGGAATTCATTGTCAGCGGGTTTGCAGAAACGTGTCATTGTCACAGGTCCGAGAGAAAAAGCGATGGATGAAAGCATACACATACCTCATGGCGAAGAAGTTAAAGCTCGAAGGACCTCCGCCACCGAAGCCACGGTGAGGCTAACCGCTAACGTTGCTAACACAAGAGCTGAATAGAGAGCATCCCAAGGCCATTAATGTCATGGTTCTATTGGTCAGCGTGTGTATTCATTTTAGTTAAGTGAGTAGGGTGGATTTTTAAGATAGCAGGGTGACAATACACATAGACAGCCTTGTTTAGCTGTGCGCGTGTAGTTACTATTTCCACAGTTTTTGAAGTGAACCCAGTGGCGAAGCTGTCAATCATGGTGCTTTTGCACAGGTGTAGGGCAATCCTGACAAAAGGTTGAAGCCATAACCCTCAAAGACACTTTTCTCCGAATAGTGCGAAACATATTAATGCTAAGTAAGACGTTCTGTCAGCTCTAATACACACATGGGGATTATTTGGATAACCCCAACAGCACACGCCAGAAGTGAGAACCATTATTTTGCACGGTTGTAAGACACCATTTTGGGTAAATCAGGACTCGGAGTAAAATGTGTTGTTTGACTTTCTTTCAGGTCTCAACAGCCTCACTGGGATTACCATGCTGAGGTTCAGGCGTTCAGCAGCCGTCTCCACGAGAGCTTCTCCCTGGAGTTGCTGAAAACCGCCTTCATCAATCCCTGTTACCTGCAGGCGGAGCAAAAGAGGAGACAGGGGTTAGGTGTGGACTCTGAGACCACCGCTCTTGTTCTGAAAGATAATATTCAGCTGAGTAAAAAGGGAGCGAGTTTCACGAAAAGCTTCCTGACCGACTGGTGCAGGGCCAGCTTCCCGATCCTGCCGAGGGAGGGTGTGGAGAGTATCGTGAGGCACCTCACAAGTTCAGCCGTTGTGACCAATGTAGCAAGAAATCTTGGCATTGAAGACCTAACCATGAGCGCGGACTGTCCTGTTCCTGATGATGTGCTTCATTCAACATTCTTGGCTGTAATTGGAGCTCTACGGGAGAGCAGGGGAGCAGAGAGAACCGGATTGTTCCTCAGGGTAAGAGACTTCCTGCAGAGTATAATGGCTACTCAATATTTTGTGACTATGATTTGTCCACCTTCACACTCTTGACTTGGCTCTGTTGTTTGTACAGCAGGATCATTCAGTATTTGTATAGCAGGATCATACGTATTTATTAAAAAATGTTCTTCTCCCCCCCAAAGGATTTCCTGGGTACTCAGCTGATTGGGGAGGACCTGTTTGATTTGTGGACAATTGTCAACCCCATGGGACTGTTAGTGGAGGAGCTTACTAAGAGGAACCTTCCACTGCCAGAGCCTCGCCTCATCAGGTCTGCTGGAGCCAGTACCGTCCTGCCACTATACTTTGTTGGCTTGTACAGGTATGTAGAGCTGGCTTAAGTTTCTTTACAAGTTACTTTTTTTTATTTATTTGTTTAAGTTTGAGTGATATGCAGTTAATTCATATTAGACTTAATGGTTAACAGTGTTTTGTGTATAATATGAATAGTATACTTATTTTTTTTATGTTTGTCAAATCAGCGACAAGAAGCTTCTGGCTCAGGGTCCAGGGGAGACACTTGTAGAAGCCGAGGAAGAGGCAGCTCGTGTGGCCCTCCGGATACTCTACGGCTACACCAAGAACCACAGACCCCTTGACTTCTCTCCACTACAGCAGCATCTGCAGCCATTAATTCAATCAATCAGCAGCAATTAATGAAGTATCAACCCTTTATTCAGCAGCAGAAGATCTTTTCAGGGGTTGGGGGCAGTTGGACAGGAAAGCAGCATGAATCTACTGGAGAGATAATTTGAGATGAAGCATATCTCGTTTGTGGATTACAGACTTGCTCCGGATTGTAGGGAGAAAGTTAACATAAATAAGATCACCATCTACCTTATTAGATATTAGTCTAAGTGTGGATTTATCATGATTGTTTCTTTTGGGTATATCAAAATCACTTCCCCCAGACAAAGGAGAGCAAAATAAAACTTATTTCCACGTTGACTGTGACTGATGTAAGATCCTGTTTTTAACTGTGTCAGATGGGAATCTAAGTGTTTTTTTTTCTATTAATGTGATAACAGTTAAGAGTAAAGTCCACTGGTCCCATAGCCGACCATGGCACAAAATGACCCTGATATCTGGTTGTATAAATGGCATTTGGTTAGCTTGGTCTGTTTATAATATGTTGTTCATCTGTAATAAAAAAAGTAATACTTATGTGTACACCATAATTTTGTTTATGCACATTTTTGGGATCATGAGTATTTTCTTCCATGTGTCTTATGAGGTGAATATTTGTGGACGTAAACTTGAGATTTCTTTCTCTGACATTACTTTAGTTTAATCTTTAATGTAATTTAGGTTCTTACTTAAGGATATGAATTTCCATTCATTTTAAAGTTATATTTTTAAATGTTTAATAGCACGTGTGTTTTACACATCTATATGGAACTCCTTTAAGAGTGACAAAGTGTTGTCCGTGCTAATGGTACATTTTCTCTGTCAAGGAATACTCTGACCAGCCCTTATACTTTTAGGCAAAAGGGACATGTTGTACTCTGTCAAGATTGTCTTCATTAACAAGTCTGTTTGTTTACATCCTAAACGGAAGCATTAGAAAGAAACACACAATTCCATATCCCTTATTGCACCCCCATCGTGTTGCAGAGACTATGCTAAACCGCATGGTGGCGATGATGAGTTAAAGAAAGACTAGCGGTCTGTGCACTGTCATGCGTACAACTCACAACCCAAGCGATCTCATTCAAGAGACAAGATAGTTCATGTCCCTTTCTAACCTCCGTATTTCCTCGTTTTAGCCACCTCGTGTGCTCCTAATTTTGATCTGATCTATGATCTGATAACCATAAGTAATGTAATGTACCGTGATTGTACTACCAAATCGCGGGAATATATATGAAATGTAATCGATGCCGGTCAAAAATGGGTAATGCGCAGTACACACATGCAAGAGCAACATTGCTGTCGACTACTAAGTACTAATTACGGTTCATAAGATAAAAGTGGCTCAATAAACCATACCTTTAAAAAAAAGAAGTTAAAAACCATCTTGAGACAAAACGAATACTAGACGCCCCTGAACCAAAAAGAAGCGGTTGCATGAATAACGGGATTTCCGCGAAGGCGGAAGTCAACAGCAAAAACCATCTTGTTCCGTTAGTATTATCGATCCAACGCCTCAAACTCTTGTTCGAGGAGACGCCCCCCTCCCCTTCCCCCCTAACAACAGAGCCACCTACCCATTCCCTCTCTGTCTTACGCACGAGCCGGCGACCGTTAAAAAAAGCACAGCTAAAAAAACTCCAACGGACCGTCCAGCCTACCCCGTTTTTTATTATTAATCCTGCTGTGTATAACCTTTATCATGGCGGCGAGTGCGAAACGAAAACAAGAGGAGAAACACCTAAAGATGCTGAGAGAAATGACGAGTTTGCCTCCCAACAGAAAGTGCTTCGACTGCGACCAGCGCGGCCCAACCTATGCCAATATGACTTTGGGCTCCTTCGTGTGCACCTCCTGCTCTGGCATCCTGTGAGTATTATGTTGCCGAGTGACCTTAGCTCAGACATGGCTAACACGATATAACGTCTTTTTATTTTCAACGCCACGTTTGGCAACTGAAACTCGTTAGCCTAGTCGCGCTAGCTAACGTCAGATAGGTACCGGGGACCGTACCCACCGGGAGTTTAGCTGTTCTGACATCGCCTCGCTCTGCTGAGTTGGGCGGGGTACGTTGCATCGAGGTGACGGTGTTCAGCCCAGCGAGCTGACATTGCAACTACGACGAGAAGCGAGCTAACGTTAGCTAGCTTCTTATGTTAGTCAAATAACTTATCTGACACTTGGACTAGCTAGGTCAGATAAGCCAGTAGCCAGCTGCTGCTATCTGTACCCGTTGCTGGCAACGTGTCGGTCGACCACCACCTTTTTTTTTAACTGAGCTATTAATTAAAGCTGATGTGGTTTATCTCCAACATACGAATACGAGATGACTAACGTTAACGTTTCATATTTAAATTGCCTGCTAGTCCACTTCTTAGTTTGTATTCACGATTTTTGTATTTTATTTTTTATTATTATGTAGCTTTTTGTTATTATACTCGGACCCACTGCGAGAATTATCTGTTGGATTTCAGTGTTTTCGTTGCTAAATGTTAATTGGTGGTAGACACCTGGGCGGGGGAAAGCCACATTATTTGAGGTAATACAATACCGGTATTCATTCAGTTGTATTTGGTGAGATTTAGAAGTATTACACTACTCTGTCTCTAAGAGATGCACACTGACAAATAACAGCGATACATTCACTCGTTTTACTGGCTGACCCCAAAACCTTCTGTGCGAAGTTCGAACACACATGTCAGTAGTATGCTCCCTACAACCACTTGGAAAAACCCAACCATAGCATTGATGGTTTCAGTGGAGCTGGATGTTTTGACTTGTTTGAATAGCGTTTGTTTGACTTCCAGCTTTGCTAAGCAGTTGTGTAACCAAGCATCTGTAGCTTGGGATTTGGGATTAGTGGAGCATTCCGTTACTTCTTCCAAAGATAGCCCACTTCAATAAAGCTGTCTAAAGTTGCGTATTAAATAGGTTTTGTGTTGTGAGTGTGTGATGCTGGCACATTTGGAAAGAAATCTATAATGTGGTGTAATATAGTATTGGCAATTGATTGCATGGTTCTCTAAAGGTGTTCGGTCCTTTGCAGAATACAAAACATAGAATACAACATAAGGAATATTTTCCTTATAGTATTTATATTAAATTACATTGTGCTAATATGGATACAATTACTCTCCTCTGGTGACTTTAGATGAGTGTACCACCAAACCAATGTATGCCCTCATATAAGGCAGGGCAATAATTCCATTTGTCAATGGAATTATATCATGATGAAATTGTGTGTGTGTGTGTGTATATATATATATATATATATATATATATATATATATATATATATATATATATATATATATATATATATTTTGAGGGAAGATTGCTGTTTTGTTTCTGTATCAACGCTCATTTCAATGCGATTGACAAACTACTCCAACTGGCAGCCTTCCAACCACAAGGTTCTCCAACCCTTTAAGATACATTCCCCAGAATGCAATAGTGCATACAGCTCAGGACAGGGTTGTCTCTGCATATTAATGGTGGATAATAATTTGTAAAGGTGCACATGGAACACAAATGTTGGTTAGAATTAATTATGTGCAGGAATTCATTCATTGATTGATTTCAACTTCATTGCTCAACTCCTGCGTGCTTACATACATATGTTTGTAAATACTTCAGTGCTGTTAAACTGTTGTCCTTAATCTGATCACTGTTTTTTTGCGCATGCATGTAAACATAGACAGTGTGTACTGTATAGCTGGAAACATGTATTAATTTTTCTCTCATTACACTATTGTTCTTAATAAAATGAGGGAATACTCTGTAGTTTTCATTTGTTGAATATTTAATTCATCTAGCAGTTATAAAACATTTTACCATGTGGTTATCTATTGGACTACCAGATATATGTGATTTATATCATTATCGAGATATGAAATGACCTATATCGGAAAAGAACTTTGACCATACCGCCCAACCCTACATCAAGTGCTAAAAACTATACATTCCAGTTTTCCATTGGTACGGCAGTCTAACAAGAAGGATTTTTGATACCTGTTGCTTATTTTTTTTAAACCAAGATATAGTTCAGAAACGTAGCATCATAGGTATGGTTTTGTCTCAGTCAATAATTATGTTCCTCTCTTTGTCACCCAGTCCCATCTTTGCTAACAAATAGTTTACCTTGGTTTGTAAATATATGAATTATGTTTACTTAGCATAGCCTTTGGTTGTGAAAACATTTGAGAAGAGCAAAATGGCAGTGGGCTATAGTTGGCAAATCAATAAGCTGTTCGTCTGTCCATCCTGTTATGCTTATTCACACAGTCAGCTCCTTTCACTGGTGCTTCTTAATGCTTTATGGAAATCATCCTGCCATTCATTATTTGTGAATAATGGTTATTCTAATCATTTTGCAGGGCAAAGGGAACGTATTTGTTGCTCAGTAATTCCCCACTGATGACCACGTAGTTTTATTAGTCGACAGGGGAAGATGACTTCATCGACACACTGCTATGCTCTTTGTCCCACATACACTGCATAGATACGGCCCTTGTGTGGCTTGGTTTGTGACCTTAAGCTGTACAAACTATTTTATCTGCCTTCACTGAATGTGAAGGTTATTTACTGTAGCACTGAAAAGAATGCAAATCATTTTGTGTTTGCTGATGGGCATAGTTTGCCCTCCATTTCACTTCACTGGTGTGTCTGCAGGGACTCTAATGTGAATTTCCCATCTGCTCACCCGATAGTTTTAGTCTGTAATGTGAGTCAATTGAGTTTTTAAATAGCTTGAGATTACAATTCCTCATCTCTTTTCTGCTGTCTTTTTTCTCTAACATTTTAATAAAGACAAAACATGTGTGGAATTTTAGTGGCGGAAATATTTTCAGCAGAAGAGTCTGGGTTTGAAAGGATTGCTGTCTGTCGGATGCATGCAGGAAGCTTGGTATGACTGTAGGCTCAGGAAGTGGTATGGCCCCACCTTGCTGCTACATCAGCAGCATGTGTTGTTCTGTGTGCCACAGGAAGTGACAGAGGTCACTGTCTGCCTTTCTCTTTCTTTTAATTCTAGAGAGGCAAAGACTTGAGCATTGTGAGAGAGCGCCGAAGTATCATTCTCTGTCTTGATGTGTCGTTTTGGTTGATACAAACAGTCTTTTAAGTACATTTGACTGGGAGAGACTTTGCTGAAGCAACCATAGAAATTATTTTGAGGAATGAATTTAAGGAAGTTATTGTTTCCCTTTTCTCCTTTCATTTGACGGGTGGGCAGTGATATCATTTAAATGTTTATTGGTGATAACCGGGGCATGTCTAACTACCTCATAACTTCCCCAACCCCCCATAGTTGTTTTTGTTTAATGGGTTGAGTTGGAATCTACTATGTAAACACATTCCTTATAAAGGTGGAGACCTTCCCTGGAGGAACAACATTCACAATGTCTCTTTCTGGAGAATTGCCCTTGGCAGGAATTAACCCCACTTGGCCTATGTACTCCTGAGTAAGCAAGGCTCCAACACTGACATGACAGCGGAGGGAGGTATCACTGACTTTGTGTCAGTTGTACTCAGGAGTACATGACACAAAATGTGCTGAATAATATTCATCAATGGCAAGTTAACAGATATGACTTTAACTCTCTAAAACTGTTTGGATTTCCCATTCCCCTGACATTTGATTTCATAAATGATTGCAGGGTCTGAAGCACTGTTGGGTGACAAATTGATAAGGGTTTATTTTGGCAGATGCTGATTTGATAGTGAGCCATGTATTAGATTATTACAACTATTTGTATTTTCTTTGATAAAATGCAACAAAACGTAGCGACTTGGTTCCAGATCGTGAGCACACATCTAAGAGGAAACTACGGAAATGGCAGACAAGTGTGCCGGGAAAAAAAAGAAAGGTCAACTATGATGTGGCGTTTACAAACCTCTACGGACAAACCCTTCACATTCTGCGTTTAATTGTGGAAGGTGTAAAATACTTTATGGACTTAAAGCTGCTAAGTGAAGGATGATGCATAGCCTCTTCTTTCTTTTGTGACTTGACATTGCCAGTTTCTCTTACCCTGGAGCCAGTATGCAAATGAGCTGAAATGAGTTTTCCCTGCTGAGCTGCTCTCATGTAAAGTAGCGACTAGGTCATAATTATTTTATTCTGCAATATGTGATACTGTTCTCTGATGCACTATGCTACCACTATACATTATCTGGGAATTGATGAACTTGGCAACCATCGATGATCAGTAGTTTATTTATTATTTGTGTGACAGACATTGTTGATGTGTAACTGTATCGTGATGAAAGAAGCAATTTTATAAATTCTTTATTTAACTTAATTATTATCAGTTCTGCCATCTTATTCTCCCTATAGATATACTCCTACTGTCACTAAACATTGTCACAATGCTATGGCTACCAAGTCCAGCAAAAAATGCTTTGGGGCAATAACATTGCGTTGGAGTCGGTACCAGACTAGAATCCAAAACGCATGAATCACTTAACAGTTATATTGTATACAGTTGTAACAAGACCCTGATAATAAGACTGTCCCCTTTTTGCAACACATGCTTGTACGTACTTTTCGAAGTTGAAATAGACTTTAAATGGAATAAGGGTGGCCAAAATTCTGTATTGAACTAATTTCGAAATGTATTGTCACAGTATGATAAAATACAGTAAATGAGTTAAAAACCAAATGGCATGAGAAATCCTTTGGACTACTGGGTGGGTAGAGATGCTGTCATCATATTTAGACCTTCAGGGCTATGGAGCTTTCTCCCTGTATCTGACCTAGTTTCATCATCAGACTATGATCTGATCAGTACCTACCTCATGGTGCATACAAACACATTTCAACTCAAATACACAGAGACTCCCTTAGACTCCGTCTTTACAGATACATTTGTTTTGTTATTTCTTCATCCTTTTGATACATTTGCTTCCCACTATGCATTCAATTAATGGTGAGAACCCTCATTGATGTCTTGTTTCTGTTTTTCCTGACCAACGGCCTCAAAATCAATTGTTCAGTTTCGAGTGAAAAGTTGCAACTAACAATTTCTATTTTTGGCAAGTCATTTTAAGAATTAAGTAATTAATTGTCATTTGTCTGTTGATTGGTTTGGCAAATAAACATTGTTTTTTCATTTTCATGGTAGATCCTGTTATGTTGAAATATAGCAGTTGCATAAAGCTGTTATCTGTTGGGCTAGTGGCATTATATTGGCTTAGCTGTCTTTTCTGAAAGTGTGACCAGTATGAAATAACAGTTGATAAAGTCTTACCCCTAGAAATACCCCTAGTATTTCCCATGGTTCTCCTCCATGCTAAGGTAGAAACTAATGGACCGCTTTCTAATAGAAGCACAGTGGCTCTTGTCATTGTATACACCTGTTTTCTGTCTTGTAGTTTTGAATAGTAGTTGACGCAGCTATTGTTTGTTACACTTTGCGGAACAGTCATCTGATTGATGGATCTGTAAAGAATGGGTGGAGATGAGAACGTGTTCTGTAACGGGGTAACAGTGAATAATTTAGCAGTCGTGTCTAGTATTTCACTGCCTTTAGGATCTCGCTCCTTTTTATATTTAACATTGTGTTTGTAATTGTGACTCTGTGGATCTTGTTTCCTAGAGCAGTGGTTTTCACAATAGGTACCCTGGGGTGCTTTGAGGACTGGCCAAGGGTGCCACAAGATATCGCTGTATTTAAAAAAAACAAAAAAAAAAAAACATCAAGATTTCACCACATAAAAAAAACAAACAGGGATATTTCTATTAAAAGGACAATTCTCAACTGGGTTTGTATTGCAATGTGGGTGGTATATGACCAGTGCTACCCGCTCATCTGTTGATGAAAAGCCACCAGATGACCCTAAATGATGAGTAATGAGATTGACACTCAATACTCATCATTATCACTCACTATCGAGGCTGTCGTAATCTTAGTTTGTTTTTACTTGGCTACATTCTTAAAACCCAGATGACTGCACACCGACTGGAGACTGACTGGAGACTTCAACAGTCGATTCAGTTTCATTTCAATCACAGAAATGGGTTTGAGTGGAGGCAATGTCAGACTGAAGATAAAAACGGAGTGTCACGTGTTGACAATTCTGTCTGATATTAGGAAGTCTTTTCCTCGTCCTAAAGAATACAGTGCTCAGCAATTACACTCTGGTCGCAGTTAAAATAATCTTCTTGCATGTAAAATTATAATTGCCACCCTCACAGACAAAACAGGTGGTGACCTTGAAGCCAGCACTACATTCGTTTTCCCTTACTGCTGGGTAGAAGGGATAAAATACTCAGGCAAGCAGGCCTGGAGCTTAATTATTAAAGCCTAAAGATGGTTTATTCCCACTATTACAGTTAGCAGGCTTATTTTAATTTGGGCTGTTGTGGCATGAGCTGTGACCTTCTCAAGAGAATGAGCAAGGCTTGTGGGCTAATGGGTGTTACTCCATAATGGAAGCTTCTATATTAGGGGACATCACGCGCTCTTTTACGGTGCTGACAACCACAGTTCAGTCAGTGGTAGTTAGGAGAGTGTTTCACCCACTTCCTTTGTTCTGTTTTACGCCCTTTTCTCTGTCAGTATTTGTCTTTGTCATTTCTCTCTGTAATACTGTCGTCCGTGTCCCAGTTAGACACACCAGCCAGTTAGCTTGCTGCTAATTAGATGGCACCCTCCTGAGCGGTGGGATCTGGATCTCCTGATGAGGTCGTCATGCATGTACAGTGTCTTGAAATTAATCTCACCAGTTTCCATTTCTTCATCAACAGACGAGGACTGAATCCACCTCACAGAGTCAAGTCTATCTCCATGACAACCTTCACGCAACAGGAAATAGAGTTCCTACAGAAACATGGCAATGAGGTAGGCATGTCTGTAGCCATTTTTGGTGAATGGAGTATGAAATAGTGAATGCCACATGGGAAGCTCCGCCTATTAAAAGCTGTTGCAAAGTAGCAGGGCAGGCAGACATGCAGGAGACTTGAGGTTGGAGCTGATGCACACATCCTTCAAGGCTGCTATATAAATACTACTGCCCTCAAGTAGTTTTTTTGTATTTCCACAGAGAGCACTTGACACATAACTTTATATTTTCAGAATTTGCAGTTTCAAAAGTATATTGATTATAAAGAAAAGGTGAGCTTGTATGTGCTGTGCTCCAAACCCAGCTTGAGAAATAATAGCAGCAGAGGTTTACAACATAAGAACCACACGGCCTCTTGCAGCACTATTGCTTCATCTACAATGCAGCAACCTATACTGAGTGCACACACGCATGGAGCCTATAAATCTGTCTTTACAGGATTAGGCAAATACTTTAGGAATGCTATCCAAAATCCAAGGCCAGAAAAAAGGTAAGACTCGGACTGATTTGACTATTTTCAACTTTTCTTTCCAGACATTGGGTCAACTCATGTTTGCCTCCAATTCAAACACGTTGAAGACGTTCGTCTGTGCAGTGCACATAAATGGACAGTTGTCTGCAATAGACCTAGTCTAATTTGCACATGACTAAATTTTTTTTCAGTAAATGCTCTTTTGAGCTCAACCTGCTGCACTTAGCTGAAAGGTGATTTAACTATAACACTTTGTTTCCCCATGGCTTTCATTTGCTACTATTTCACTTCAGCCTCACCATTTTTAATGTCTAAATATAAAAAGTTGACAATCTTGCACTTATTTGTAGCTGTGTGTGTGCTACAGACATGTTCTACCAAAGATCACTCGTTCTGTTTCTCTGTGTGTTCCAGGTTTGTAAACGGCTCTGGCTCGGCCTTTATGATGACAGAACCACCTCAATACCAGACTTCAGAGAACCGCAGAAGGTTAAGGAGTTCCTTCAAGAGAAATATGAAAAGAAGAGATGGTAAGTCAGTTTTGCAAGCTGACAGTGCAAGATATGAACAATCCTCTGCCGATGTGCTCTGTGCAGACATGTAGCTTTTCTTTGTGTTTTTCGTCTCTCTGGCTTGTAAAAGTAACACAGGCAGCTCATCGCAGTTAGCCTCAGGCAAGCCACCAGATACCCTTCTTTAAATGCACACAATGTAGGTCATTACAGCTGCTTAATGTGCAATTTCTATTTGTTCCACGAAGTTGTATGTTTTATTTTATTAAAATATGTATGATGTTTAGCATAGTTCTTCCTGGTGCATTGTGACAGAGTGAAATGACGGAGGAGAGCAAATATTTCAGACAGATACTAATAGTGGACAAACAGGTACCTGTCATATTAATGCTTGCAAATTAGGGTTTGCTCATGAAAAGTAAATGTTTATTTAGTGAAACTATTGTTTTTTGCAGTTAGACTGTTCCCATACAAAACTGAGGTGCATCATACACACAGATGGAGTTGTTTTTCTGAGTATGCAATTACTCAGTCGACTATTAGATTATTACAACTATTGGTGTCGGTAGTAGTTCTTCTGTCATCAGTGTTTACTCTTTGAAGTCTGACCAAAGTGAGCTGTGCTTGTCTCAACATGCCTACATTTGCTGCAGACATACATTTTCATTCACATAGGCCATTCTCCTGTAACACGTTGCCTGTCTGCTCTCTGTGAAAAGCATTGCACCCAAATAAATATTTTATGTTATCACATTTGGATTGGCAAAATTATTGTGTTGCCAAAACGCTGTCATGCCATTATTTTGATAATGTCAGATTATCTTAACTATAATTATATGTCAATTAGCCAGTAGTGTAATGTCATGTTAACTGTTTCCTAGGTACGTACCTCCTGAGCAGGCCAAAGTAGTTTCAACCGTCCATGCTTCCATCTCTGGCTCGTCAAACAGCAGCACCAGCAGCACCCCGGAGGTTAGACCACTGAAATCCCTGCTGGGGGAGTCGGCCCCCTCCCTACACCTCAACAAGAACACCCCACCTAATCAGGTGAGATATATGTAATGCATATACACGTACACTTGATGAATTGGTTGGCTCACCCATGAAGGACAACTTTGATCAATGAAATGTTTCATCCTTTTTTTGATGACCAAGTATACCCACTGGGATAGATTTCATGCTTTTTTATGAACGAAGACACATTGCAGACATAGACTGACAAATACGCCGCTGCCTGTCAAATGGTATATTTATGTCTTCCATAGTCTTCATGTTGTTCAAGGACTCATACACATAATGCATAGTGACCAGCACATGACTGCAGTTAAAAAAGAAATGATCCATCTCTTGTCTCCACCAGTCTCCAGTGGTGAGCCGTGGACAAACCCATCAGCAGCAGTTCCATGACAAGAGGTTCGACCTCCTCAGTGACTTGGGTGGAGACATCTTTGCTGCCCCGTCCAACATGAATGCAGGCGCCAGCTCCAGTTTTGCTAACTTTGCACATTTCAACAGCCACACAAGTAAGGAACTTACTGATTGATTGAATAACTCAAAAGCAGTAACAGGATGCAGCATGGGATAGAGAACAGTGTGAACTAGACATCAGATCACTATCTGATGTCTAGTTCTGTCACACTGTTCTCAATCCCATGCTGATAATTGATGGTGCATTCTAATCATCACCTCTTATAAAACTGAGGCAGATGTTTGAGATCATGCAGAATATGTTAAATGTCAGCAGCCATACAAAATATAATAATAAGCATATTCATTTGTAATTGTATAGCACCGTATCATACAAAGCTGTTCAGAGGATTTTTAATTGTATTATGATTGCCACAGGTAACCCATGAAGGTTTTTAAGGACCGGTGTTATATGGTCTGATGTTTTTGTCCTAGTTAGAAATCGTGCAACTGAGTTGTGGACACTTTGGGAATGTATAGATGAATTTATATAAATAGTATTGGAGTTGCTCCCGATGGTTACTGATGACTGTAACATAGTTATTATCAGTGGTTGCTTCCCATACAGGATAATGTCCTCTCATTTCCCCCTCAAAGAACCAACACAAGCTCTACATTTCACCTCTACTACTCGGTCAATACAATCTACATTTACAGTCATAAGCTATTAGAAAAGAAAAGCCAACTACTATAGGGGCAGAAATATGCAAATGCAACAAAACTCTGAGAACTAGTCAAATAACACAGCGCTCTTATAACCTTCACGCATGGCGTCGGCCTTTATTGTGTTTGCTGTGCCACTAAGATGCTGTATGGTCTGTGTATGTGTTTATAGTTTGTTTTTTGAATTAAATCCAAAGTGGCAGAAATTAAAAAATTATTCATACTTTGCATGGAGAGCCCGTCCACAGCTCCAGGAGATGGACCTTCAGCTAGCGACGGAAGCATCTAGAATTCAGCCAGCGCAAGCCTGCCGTGGGAGTTTGTTATAGCGTGGTATTACGTGACAGGACCAGCCAAATTTGTTCATCTTCACATTCGTTTAATAATGTTAGTTAATTTTTTTTAATGAGTTTAAACTCTGTTGCAGCTCCCTGAGGCTTTATTTTTTACTTTTTTGCACATTGGACAATCTTTCAAAGGGAACACCTCGTATCTTGGAGTTTGAGGTGATACTGTGTCACTGAAAATAAAAAAAATGTTTTAATATTTTTTTTTAACTAAATGTGCATCGTCACTGTCAAGTGCCTTTCCCTGCCGGTGGCTAATCATGATTTGCAGAGTCCCACCCTCGGTAAACTGTCAATGGATAAATAAAAAAAATGAAAAGTCACGGAGAAAAACAGAGTTTAATTCTGCGTGGACGTTTTCATTTGCTATCATTGCCAACGATGCTGGCTTACCTGTATGCTTGATATGTGGCGAGAAATCAGCAAAAAAATAATATTGAAAGACACTTCCAGAACAAGCACACAGCATTTGCTGAAAAGTATCAAGCTGCAGATGAGTGAAAAAGAGTGATTTCTCAACTGCTGCAGCAAACTGAGTAAAGTAAATATGCTTTCACAAAGTGGATCAAGTCTCCCAACTGAACAGCTGCTAGTTTTGTGGCAGCTCATGAGATAGTGAGGCGTCCATTAGTAAAAATGTATCCATCCTCTGGAGCGTTTCAACACTCCTCCGTTTTTGGTGCTCTAAAACTCTGGCGAAGTAAGGACGCTCAGTGTAAACGTAGAAAAATGTGTTTTTAAAATGGAAACGTAGTCATCGACATTCAAACTGTGTGGAGGACAGGTATTAAACCTGCTACCTTGTGGTTACAGGTTGACCACTCTACCCCATGAGCCACAGATATGGGGAGGCCTCAAGGACTGCATAGTTCTGTGTTTAATTGACTGTATTTTTCTCTCTCTTCATAAGAGTTGGATATTATTATTATTATTATTATTATTATTATTATTATTATTATTATTGTGTATATAATATGAGCTGTGACATCAAATAGCTTTTGTGGCTCCAGACACATTTTATTTGTTGGAAAATAGGGAAAAATGGCTCTTTGGATAAGAAAGGTTGCTGACCCCTCATCTAATGGTAAAGGGTCAACAACAGACTATCTTGCTGGCGTTTTAATCCGCTTTTCATTTTATTGTCATGTGACACCACTCTTATGATTATCTCTCATATTTAGCACTTAATCCATTGTTTGTTGTGTTGTAGTCTGTCCTCTATGCCTTTTTTGTCATATGTATTAATCCATTCTATTATCTTATCCATTGTTTTTCCTCTCATTGCTTTTTTTGTTCACCTGTCTGTCCTCATCCTGACACCACTCCAGCAGCACAGAATGCCAACGCAAATGCAGACTTTGCTAAGTTTGATGCATTTGGGAGCACCTCTGGGTCGACGGGTGGTTTCCCCTCCGCACCCCAAGCCCTATTCCACCCCTCAAATACAGGTAGAGCAAATTCTCTTCACTGGACAAATAACACACATCCAAATCATGCTTGAATAAAGACATTATGACAAGGGAGGTGAGAGCAACGGTCCTGTAATTTATTGATACAATGTTTATATCCTTTTTATAACATGAGTAGCGAACTGTTTGTCAAAACTTATTTTATTTTATTTACAGAATATGATTTTACAGGGAAAACTGTCTGTTTCCCCTGTCTGACAGACTATTGTAGATTTCAGCTGTAGGCTTCCTATAATACACTATGGAATATACCATTGGCTACAAATTACAGTGAAGCCCTTGAATTTATAACGCAATGGTTAAACACACAACTATAACCAGATAATGTTTCAGTTGAAATATTATTTAAGTATTATAGGCCTGCTCTAGAAGATGCACAAGTATACTAATATAACAATAAAATCACAACTAATTATGACACAGTACAACACACAAAGTATTACATGGGAGTAAGTAGAAAGTGATTGCAGATACTGGCCAATACACACGGCAAAATATGAATAATCACATCATGCACTGGATACAGGCAAACACAAATGACCTATTTACATGCAGCAGTTTGTCAGTCATGTTTTCGGTCAAGTTTCCTATTTGTTGCCATTTGTATTGAACTGTCTGAAAAAATATGCTCGACTTCCCAAACCTTTCCATATGCGCTATGTCCATTCACTTAGTGTCCAATTTGGAAGACAACTCTGCACCAGATGGTCCCAGTACTTTTCAAGTAGACCAAATTAAGTTTTATGACCAAGAATAGAAGCACAAGTTTTATTTATAAATTCCTTCAAGGCAAATAAAAACAATGCATTTTTCTGTCTTCCAAAACAGAAATTGTTCTTGGCTGCAGTTGAACACATGACCTTATATTAGCATGGTATGCGCCATAGGCCAGAATTAAAAAGCAGTAATGGAGCATGAAGCATTTTGTACACCATTGCAGACACATTAGAAACATTTACTCTTAAGTGCCACATGTAGCATATCTCTATTTTTTTTACCTATTTTGAAAGCTAATATTTTAATTGATAACTGGTAGGTTACCAATTGTGTGAAAAATCAGAGGCAACCCCAAGGCAAGTGATGGGTATAAGAGTAGTGAACACTTACTACACACTATATATATATATATATATATATATATATATATATATATATATATATATATATCTCTCTCTCTTGAATCTGCAAATTATTTTTCTTTTATGAAATAAATACATCTTAAAACACGAAGATCACTCTGCACTGGTATTAGACAGAGGATTATAGTGATATATGCTGTGCAAAACAGCAACACATTACTGCTAGTACTGTATCCACATTGTGCATTGTGCCCTTATGGGAATATTATAGGATTTAAACATTCATATATGCTATAGTGTAATTTTGTTGAATCTATGCTTGGCTCCTAAGGCTGGCAAATATATTATACCACATACTGGCATACCGTTGTCCTTCTCTTACTTGTGGTTGTCATTGTGGTCTATATTTTCCCTCTAAACCCTTCATGCAGTAATACCTCACATTTCAAGTAAAACTTATATATTTGCTCAGCAGTAACTCGTTTTTGCTTTCTCTCTTGTACAAAGAAGTGACTCTTGCTCAAACACACACCTCCCCCTAGTCTCAGGAACATGTTATGTACTATAGTGCCCTCTGCTGGTATACAGTGATAACTACCTTCATGTGAAGCTGGACAGCGATCTTTTTAGTTTGTCTATTGCTTGATGGATAAAGCTTCCATCACTCTAGCGGCTTTGTAAGATAATCTCTTTCTCGCAGACACTGAATCACTCTGCTCTCTGGCCTAAGCTGTCCATTCTGTTTCATGTGTTTTTTTAACCCTTTGCTTTAGCAGCAGTTGATTTGCTTTGACTTGACGCTTTGACATTTTTATCTCTGCTTTAGTTGACACCGTTTCTTTTGGTTCTCCGCCCTGTCTTACATTGCTCATTGCCCCATTCCTCCCTCCCTCTTTTGATTTTTTTTTTTTTTTGGGCTGCCAGCATTCACTGTGCTTTCATCCAGCCGCAGTATGGGTGAGTTTGCCACTGGTCTGCCTCTTCAGGTTGCACACAGTAAGTCTCTCTCTGGGCTTGCCCGCTAAACAGCTTTCACCCTTTCCATCATCTAATATAGTCACTCTGTTCCTTCTCTCTCTGGATGTAATTTCTGTCTCACTGTTGCTCTTTTTGTGCTTGTAACTCTGAATCACTGTTGATAACCTCGCTGGTTGAGAACAGGGATAATAGGCTTTGATTGGTTCACATTAATGACAGTAACAGTCTGGAGTTTAGACCAAATTTGAAGCACATGACAAAGTGACAATGCAAAATAAAGAAGGAAAAGAAAGCGACTCAAAGAGATCAGGCATGATTTAAAAACAGGATTGAATCAGTTACTATACTGTTTCTAACATATCCTTTCCATTTAGCAATAATTATGAAACATAATAATGTGCCCTTGATGACTTTAACTATGAGTAACTTAGTACATTTTCAGTAATCCAGTATGTTTTGTAAGAAATAATAAAATAAGAAACCTGATACTCAATGATTCCTTAATGAGGAGAGTTACTTCAGAAAAGGGATTTGGGTCATTAGCAGCATGTTTAAGTGTTAGGCTAATTATCAGGTGTTCCCGCTATTCTCAAGCCGTACAATTTTATGTAAACAACTTCAGTTCTTCAGAGGCTCTTAGACGACTGTACGGAGAAGGTTTGTATCTACTAATGGCAAACACTTCTTTATTGTTTAAGTTATGTAGGATGCCCCAATATTTACTTGTTGAATCCCTTATTACTTCTGGGCATTTTTATTATTAAAAGTGTTTACATTAGTAGCAGAACAAACCTTCTCTCAACATAGGTTTGTCAGATGCATGGAAGGTTGTACCTGTCCCTAAAGGTAGTTAAACAAACAATATTCCGCAGAATGCAATTCAACCACTGGTTGATAATTAACTGGTGTGATGGTGACAAACTGCCCCTTCAGAATCGCAAAGACTATGCTGTGTTCAAGTCCGGCCCCTTTGAGCTCAAGTATCCCAAATCTTTAGTTTTTCTGTGTTAGCCATTACATATTGTTAAACATCAAACCTTTGCATTCCAAATCAGTTAACCCTAACGGAGTTCTTGACATTGAACACAATAACCGTCCTTGATTTTCATCTGCAAGCCTTTGTAGATATCTTTTTTTTAAAGGGGAGAAGTGCCTGAATTGGCATTGTTGTCAAACATAAACATATAGTGTGAATCAAATGACAGGTATTTAGAGGAGTGAAATTCTAAGCCATTCTTGAATAGGTTGTGTTTTTTTTGTTGTCTTTGCTCTTTAAAAAGCAATGGCTAACGCGTAATTGTTGTTTCCCTAGTAACAATCTTAGATCTGGTTTAAAGTGATGGCCTTCTCAGTACCAAGCCCAGTAATGCCTACAAGGTGGTTGGCAGATCAAAAAGGTTTTCCGGTGACCTTTAAGTTGTTTTCCATGTCACTGTTAACACATTTTGTGTGTTTTTTTTTTTAAATGATCTATAACTCCCTTTGTTCACAGTCTGGCGCTGAACTCGGATGACAGAAGCACTCAAGAAAGAGGCTGTTCTGCTCATCTTAAAAACAAAACAAAAAGAAGCTCCATAGGTTCATAGGCTAATGAAGAACCAGCATAGTGCAGTGTTGCAGGGGACATGTTTTTAGAAGTGTTGCCATCCATCCTATAGATGATGAAGTAACCCAGCCCCAGTCTGACTGCACCCCAACTTAACCCTCCATGCTGATCCTGTCTTCCACTCCACCCTGTTAATGCTGTGACTCAAAACCAGCAACCGAGACCCCCTTTTGATTTTGAATCTCTCTCTTTCATGCAGGTAGCGCCTCAGGGGGACTAGCAAATGCCAATTTTGCAAATTTTGACAGCTTCCCCAAATCGTGTAGTGCTGACTTTGGATCCTTCAGTTCCTCCTCCCAGAGTAACTCCACAGGAGCTGGCAGAGATGCTGTACAGAGTACTAGCCTCGCTGCCGATAGATACGCAGCCCTGGCTGACCTGGATAACGGGTTTAGCTCTGCCATAACAGAGCAAGGTAAACTTCTCCTGCCTAGCCTGTTTCATAGATCTTAATTGTCAGGCTAGAGTTTAACCAAAAAAAACACAAGTTGACACAACTAACAACATAAAATCAGGCGCATCGCTTTAAGTCCCTATGAGTCTTCTTCCCAGTGCCTGGACAGATGTAGTCTCTCTCAAAATAGGGCTTATTGATTTTCCAGCAATCACTTAATTTTTGGCTTAGCTGAGGCTTGGATGTATTTATTTGATGGCCTTACCATTTTTATTTTTTTTAAATCAACCTGCTAGCCTCAACCAGCCTGTGTAAAGTCAAGAGGCCCCTACAAATGATGAAAATACCTTCTTGCTGTGAAGAATGCTATCTGTATTGGTTTCATTTCACTTGGTCAGAATTGTGGCACTCAAGCATCTGTGAATTATACTGGTTTTAGTTTATTTTGTTCATATTACAAACTGTATTTATGTGCTAACAATGATGTATTCCCCATTGTTTTTAATAGGTTGAATATGGCAGATATCTCCGTCCCTTTTTGTTTGTGTCTTTATTTGAAGTTTCCTCCTAGATTGGTTTAGTTGAGGTGGATTGAACTCGACTCTGCTGTCATGTGCTTTTATTCCAGGAGGTGGTGCTCCTGTTGGGGTGAGCTCAGCCGCAGCAGCAGGAGCAGCTGGTTTGCCTCAGAAGCAGTCAGAAGTGCAAGCAAGGGGAGACCGCTATGCTGCTCTCGCTGAGCTTGATACTGTGTTTGGCCCATCAGTCCCTGCTACCAGTGTTTACAACACCACCAGCACCTCACAAGGGTGAGACACGGCATCAAAAAAACACACACAGAGCAGTAAGCCCCCTGCTATAGTGGGTACCAAACACCTAAATCTACCAAATACTGTTTTAATGTATGCTTATGTTGATGCATCCAATTCAAGACAACATTATTATTTGTTATCAATTAATTATCAACTATCTAGCAACTTCGCAAACAAATGTACTTTTATTCAAAGCAACTTGACCTACAAACATACAGTGACCACACTCGCATCACACTTGTTTTTGCTGGGTTCCATGATGAGCTTATGGTGTTGGCTTTGTGTCACTGCAGGGGCATGTTTGGCCCAGAGACTGGGATGTCAACAGCACACGCACAGCAGGCCCTGCCTGGCATGGCTCAAGGTTTTGGTGGTGAGTGAACCTACAGGTTTTTTTTCCTTCTTTTTCTGATGGTTTGTGCAAATTGTTCTCCCACATTGAAATCCATAATGATTTTTAAAGTCGGAGGTAATGTTTAAAACAAGGGGCAATCTCAGGGTGAGGTACAGTGTACTACAGGTAAATATAGTGTACTACAGATAAATAAAGTGTGCTTCAGTGTTTTTCTACTCTTGTGGGAGAACTTGAGATTAGGGCTGCAACTAACGATTATTTTAATAATCGATTAATCGGTTGATTATTTTTTCAATTAATCGATGAATCGGATAAAAAAGCAAAAAAACATTACTTTCCAACCCTTTATTCAAAAACAGAAGCGACAGTGCAAAACATGTTCAGAAAGCACAAACAGGTTGCTCCTTGAACATCCCCGAGCTGTTAATTAAACAAATTAGATTAAAATGAACTAACACTAAAAACATACACATGTATGCTTTACATCTGCCTTTTTACTGTAATTGATCTCCTTGGAGTAGAGGCTGCTTTAGCATGCCCTGCTTTATCAATATGTATGAAACACTGGGACAGTGGGAAGCTGTACTGCTCCTCTCACGTCGGTTTGGACCGAAACCTCCAGGCCCAGCTCCACCTCATCTCAGCTCTGCATCAAGCTGCGCTGCATATAGAGTCCTCTTCCTTAAACTATTTTATTCTGGGCCTCTTACGACCACGAAATGACGTTGTTGGCTAAGCCCAACTACGTGATTTGATTCAGTCTACTTTGAGTAAAAAAACAACCTGCAGCCAGATCCGCCAGTGTGCCGATTTAATGTTAACGAGTGACAGCGTGAACTGAACCAGACCGGGGGGTTACGGCATGTTTCACCACGTTACGGTTTTTTACAAGCAATACTGAACTGTAACGGAACATAACGTAACTTTAACGACAATACACAACCCAAACACGTTAGCTTACGTGATAGCAAGCTAGCAAGCTGACTAGCTTCCATTAACAACAAGTTTGAGGGAAATAAAGCCGCTGTAGACGCTTAACGCTTAACGATGGTTGGCCAAGACTCGACACGTCACATCCAAGATGTTCTATTTTTGCTAAGATCACGACTTCAGCGTTTCTCAGTCTCTCACTCCAATCTCAGACACGCTGGCGGCTCTGCGCTGCTCTTTTTTTTTTTTCTCCGCGACTTTATGACTGCCGTAATAATCGCGCGACACAACGAATCGATAATGAAATTCGTTGCCAACACTTTTGCTAATCGATTTTTATCGATTTTATCGATTTGTTGTTGCAGCCCTACTTGAGATGTCAAGAGCAGGTTGCAGATGTGATTAGAGAATGAGGGTGGATCATTATTCAGTAGTCCCATTCTGTGAACAAGCATCATGGTACGTCACACATGAATACACATTGTGTTTGAAAAGAAATGTGGACTGTATGTGCTCTAAAATGAAAACGGTTGTTCCCCCCAAAAATGTCTCCATCTTACTGCCATGATCAGTTTTGTTGAAGGACACTAACAACAGGGGATCATTTGTGTGGCAGCGGCATAAACACGTTGAAATGAGGCATCCTCCATGGATCAATGCTTTTGTTTTTAACATGTTGAGGTTGTGCACTTTATTGTTCTGTTTCACACTTGTTTGGTGACCTGGTACCTCTCTCCAACAGCTCAGTCAACTAATCCGTTTGTAGCTGCGCCAGCAACCGCTCCCACCAACCCCTTCCAGAGCAACGGCAGAGCGGCTAATATGGCGGCAGCGGCTGCGGCTGCAGCAGGTATGTTTGTGTGCGTGTGGGAGGTGTACTATATGTGCTGCACGTACACAATCAATGTATTCCATTAGTGCAGTAGTACAGAATTCAATGAAAAAAATACAGGTGTGTATTATTTGTTAGATTTCCTTGCACACCCGAAGTGGCAACCTTTGCCTCTGCTGCTTCAGCAATGAAGCAAGGTGCAGAAATTGAGATTAAGTTGGCTGTCTGATTGCTCTTGCCATGCTTGACAGGCGTGATGAGGGTTCTTCATAGTCAGGGTTGCCCTCCCACCTTTGGTAGGTTCCCTTGTGCTCTCCTGTGCCCTGCTCTTAAGTTGCCTTGTTTCATTTTGCAAATCAATCAGGAAAATGTTGTTGAGGTAAAAATGACTGCAACAAAAAAAAGGGTATAAAGAAATACAGTAATCAGGGGAGAATATATTTAGCCCGAGTGTAAAATGCTGCTCTTTTTTTTTTTTTAAATCATTAAAAAAACAAATCTTGGATTGACAGCAGGGCTAACCCTGTTATTTTGTTGTATGCCTGTAGATGTCTTGTACAGACTTGTTTAACCCGTTCCTGTCCTGCTGTGTTGCAGCTTCATTTGGCCAAGGCTCCATGAGTATGCCAGCTGGATTTGGGAATGGTCCAGCCTTCAACCTCCCGACCAGCTTTAGTGGAACCTTCCAGCAACCCTTTCCTGGCCAAGCTCCCTTTCCTCAACCTCCTGTGTATCCCCAGCAACCCAACGGTGTGTGTCTGTGTGTAGATCATGTAGATGCAGACACATCTGCTGCAATAACGCTAACATTCAAGCTTGCATGTGCATCTGAGTGCACTTGCATCCCTTAAAAAAGTCAGTTTGAAGTTATTCTATTCAATTGGTCCTCTTCTAAATGACAATGTACATGTCTTTCAGGTGGAGGATTTCCAGCCTTTGGTCATGCCAAGCCTGTTGTGACTCCTTTCGGGCAGGCCATGGCTGGACCTATGGTCTCTAGCAACCCTTTCCTGGTTAGTAAGAGGGCTTTCTTTTTGTAAAGAAATTCGTTTTATACAGAAGAATGAAGGGACTTCGGTCCTATGAGCCACGACTATTGTTGAACGGGAATAAGCGGTTACCTTATTCTTAGTTCTGCTGAATAGATTATTGATAACATTATTACAATGAAACTCTAGCTAGTGGTTGGATTAAAGCTGGATTTTATTTAAATAAATAGCAGCTTTATTTTGACCCTCCCCTAAATGCTAAGTAGTAATAAGTATGATTGTGTTTGTGTATCTACTTTTCTTCTAGGGTGCTGGTCCATCTGCACAATATCCAGCCGGAGGCTCTTCAACGAATCCCTTCTTATAGCGATCCATCCAATCAGCTCCACTACAGGGTCAACAACTGGCGTGCTTGCACTTATTGCACTGTTTTGTTTCACAAGTAGCTTTAAACACAATGTTTGTAAGGATTTGTATTTTGTATCGCAGTTTGTCACAAATGGAACAATATGACAGACAGTCATGCTGACGCCATCATTTGCTGCAAATCAAACTGATGGTATGTGCAGGGGGAGAGGTTGATCCCTCTTCTCTATTTAACCTGTGAACTGGCCTGGCCTCTACTGAACCACAATGTATAATCAAACTGGCTGAAAACTTAAGTTATTGCATACAGTATATCCCATTCATTATGCTGCAACTCTGTACATATTCATTTTCTTTTTTGAAATTAGCGCTTATTGCATATCAGTATTTGTATCTTACACATAAGATTTGTTAAGACAGAACTGTTGCTTGGATAAGTTAATTGGTACTGCCACTTACTGTATTTGTGAAGAACCAAACTGTTTATTTGTGCAGGTTACTTTTAGGTTAACTGTTCTCACTGATGAGAAAAAAAAGAAAAAAAGCCTATTCTGTTGGCAAAAGAGGAAAAGAGTGACTGCTACATCCGGGATGGGCCGGGAACTCCTTTCTCTGCCCATCCTGCGTCCTGCTGACAGAGGCCCAGGTCAAAAAGCTTCTAAACTAGTCAGTCCTTAAGTGAGTAAAAGGAACGGCTAATGAGATGAAAACCACTTACATTGGGTATTAGAGAATTTTAAGTTAATGTGTAAATATATACAGTATATATAAATATATATTAAAAAGAATTTTAAGTAAGAAAGAAATGACCAAACCATTCATTTATATCGATGTATGGAAAATCTTGTATATTTGTTTTGTATATATTTAAAAAAAAATATTTATATTCATGGTGTTAGAGTCAGTAATTTTAATCTGTTGTGCTTTTAAATCGGCATGTGGCAACTTGAACACAGTGAGGACCAAAAGCACATTACTTGTATTTAGAATCTGTGTTCAGAGTCTGGAGGCTCTTTTTTGACTGGAGTGGTGGATTTGTTGCTTCTCTGCAGTTTCCAAAGGGTAAACGTTCCTCGAAGTGAATAAACGACAGCAATGAGTGAGAAGTAGCTGGCGTTTATGGTGAACTGTAAAAACAAAAGCGTTTATAGCGGTGGTGAGTGGGCATACAAACAGTTCTGTGACATTTACAGAAGCCCTAAATGGCATTTTCTGATCGGACTCCTCACCTGAGCGATGATGTCGAGGCCCAGTCCTCCACTATCAACAACAATAGAAGTGATGATCGTCTGTAGAGCCAAGGCTCCAAAGTTGTTGGCGCCGAAGACCAGAGCATATCTTTCCATTGACAGGTCAGCTGCAATCTGGTACCTAATAATAAGTATTGTTATTTAAATGCAATTTTCCCGGCTCTGCCTTCAATAAAATGAGTCAGGATTATGATGAAGCAACCCTTTTCATACTATAACACTCTTACATGGCTATTGTTATCAACATCATGTGCAGGCACTTGAAAATGGCATAACCAGTGTAGCAGACCCAGATGTTGCCAGTGAAGGTCATGAGGAAGAGTGCTGTTGCCTCGAGTCCAGAGAAACCACCCAGGGCCAGCTCTCCCCACTGTTCCCATCTCACCTCAGTGAAGCCGATACCGTAAGCTGTTGCTGCCCCTGCCAACACATTGATTTCGGATTATTGTATTAGAGATGACAAGAGATGACAATGAGCACTGAGATTATGGGTTCGATATTCATCACCAAAAGCTGTCGAGTCATTTCCCTTTTGTAATAAAATCTGTAATTTAAACATGGTATGAAATAATTTACTTTCATGGGCTGTTTTCTGCACTGGAAACCTTAAATAAACTGGAAACCTAAAATGTGTAGCTTACCCAACAGGTTGGACACGGCCTCCACGCCTCCATTGTAGATGCTGAAGTTCTGAGAAGGCTGCACATGCTCCCACAGCACCTGCAGGGTACATTGCAGAGATCCTTTAGGTGATTGGAAGATAGTTATTGCACACGTTAAAGTAATCGCTTGATGAATATGTACAGAGCAGGTGTTCATTTCAACCTTTTTTTGTCTTCACAACTGACCTGAACGTAGTTGAGTCTGGTTATAGCCGCAGGTGGCCATTGCCCACCACACTGACCAGTAGAGCATCTGTCTGGAGGAATAGCACTGGCGGAAGTCCCTCCACAGCTGGAGGAGGACTTTGCTGCATCTCTCTGCACCAACAGACTCCTCAGGGTCCTCAGCCGGGGGCCCTTTATCATCCAGTCCTGGTCTTGCGTCATCCTCGGTTTTCCCTTCCTCCACCTTCTTGTCTCTTATTTTTCCTAGTGATACCTTTGTGCTGCCTGTGTGTTCTGTTGTCCCATCCGCGTGCCTCGTTGTTCCCTCTGTTGCTATTTTCTGTCTTGCACGTCTGCGGTGAAAGAACATACTCTGCTGTGGCATCGGCAGGAGGCAGGACACGAGAAGAGCGACGGCAATGAGAACTAGAGTCAGCACCATGATGTTGTCGTATGACAGGAGGTCGAAGCTGACGAGCAGCTGGCCCAGAACAGAGCCCACCGTGTACCCCAGGAGCTGGACACTGCGGACGTAAGAGGTGGCCTTCCGATAATGCTTCAGATCCACAACAGTTTAAAAAAAAAAAAGTCATGTCATGTAATTCACGAACTTAGTTATTTGTCACTGAACATGTAAATGTAGTTTCTTAAAGCCCCAAAAGTTTAGTAAATTATTAATAATAATGCTACATTTTATTTGTATAGCGGTAAACTTTACATGATAAAAACAAACACTAAAAGCCACAACAATAACCATAACAGGAAGAAACAAAATAAAAACTAGCATTATGAATTAAGTAATTTTAGTTTGGTTCAAAACTGACTAGGCAAAATTAAATTCTGTACTTACTCATCCATGATTACTCTTTTGACTGTCTGATTTACATAATTATATATGTCTGATTCATGAATTGTAATTTACTCTTTTGTTGATACCTCTTCTATTGTCAGATTATTGTCTGGTCCTGTCATGTATAGGATGATGAAAGGCTCCATGGTTTCAACTGTGCTGAAGAATCCATTAATGCACAGCAGAGCAGTGGGATACCTCCAGTCTTTCCTCCACCTCCTCACCGCCTCCATCTTCTGCTGTTCTTCATCTCAGGTGTGTATGTGTCTAAGTATTCCTCTGTGTGCCACTCTGTCCGTCTTGCCTGGTTGAGGGAAACCTTTATGAAGTGTTGAGCTTTGTAACGTACTTCGTCACTCCCGTGAGTCTCGGGCGGCACAAAAGGGCAACAAGCTTCGGATTTGCGGGTTATTAATGTACTTTATTGATCTGTCTGCTGTGCGCTCTCGGCCTCGCTCCCGAGTGCACCAGCTTCCGCCGGTCTCTGCTCCTGGCAACCAGCTGCTTCGGCCACGTCGCCTCTGCTCACACCCCCTTCTCCTCAACCGCCAACTCTCTTTGAAAAGGATTATCCCTCATCCCAGCACCTGTTCCCTGAATCGCCCCTCTACTCTCTCTCTCTCTCTGCAGCTGAGCCTATATATATATATATATATATATATTGTTTGAAGTTAAAAAGTTTGAAGCTGTAGTTTGAAGTCAAGTGTTTTTTTTATATATGATAAAAATATATAAACGATACCCATCCCCAATAATTATAATACACTGAATTGTATTATTAAGATGTCATTATTATGTCAAAGTATTGGAATAAATGTTAAATATTTAACTGCAAAGTAGTAATGTGTGATACCTTTTTTTGCATTGAATCATACTGGGATTAGTTGGCCCTACCAAAACAAATTGCCACGAGCCGCCACTGACGGAGCGTATATAAATAATGAGTATAACCTAAAAGTTGATTTTGCATTTGTGTAGTATGATTTAATACCGTAAAATTAAATTATAAACCACTACTTTTTTCCTCAACTTTGACCCGTGCGGCTTAAATATCGGTGCGGCTAATTAGACTCTAAATTTAGCAGCCGTTGCGGCACTACAAAATATCTTCAGCTGCTTGACTTCAGTGTTAAATGTCCGTTCAAAGTGGCACTGCGTACTGAATAGGAGCAGTGGATGACAAGTGGTGAGAAGTCTTTTACGAAAACCGGACGCATGCGACGAGCCACTTTCGCGTAGGTCTGTCAGTGGGTTGTGACAGCATGGGGAAAAGTGACGAAATCTACGATCATCAACGGATTTTCTAAAGCTGAAGTTTGGTGTGCACCTGTAGCAGACGACGCATCAGCAGGAACCTCGACCCAGCATGCCCCAGAATACGAGGCTGGGGTCATTGATCTGCAAAATGAGGAAGCAGTATTGTTGCTGTTCAACTCGGACACAGAGGACGAAGACTTCTGTGGCTTCAGCAGGGACAGTAACGATGAGTGTGCTTTGGGAAGGGGAACTGTTGTGACTAGTGAATCCTCTAACTTCATGAGGCTTGGCACCCGCTATCAGTTGTTTATATACTGCAACGTCGCTCTGCTCTCGTCTGTGCATGAAGGAGAATCTGCCTTTCAGCTGAAAACCTTAACTTGCTAAAATACTCTTTGCTTCATAAGAAGTAATCAAGTTCCTCTTATTATAACGAAGAGTGTATCCTGTTGAAGTCAAATTGTGTGTGTGTGTGTGTGTGTTAAACTGTGATGAGGAATGAGGTCATTGAGCAACTAGGACAACAGTGTTGTTTATCAACATACTGTTGAAGTATGATTGTTTTATTCCTCTTAAACAAATAGATTGATCACCTTCTCATGTAGTATTATCCGGACAACACAAACAGTCTGTTGATCTTGGTCAGAAACGCTCGGCAAAGATCACCTCCAAACTGGACTCTTGTTCCATGGTTTCTATTGGCTCAGGCTTGCGTGAATTTTTACAGGCGGTGTAGGTCCCTCGAATTAGAAAGAGCACGGAGATGATGGCGTAGTAGCTGCCGTAGACGAGGAACTGCAGAGAAAGCCCTCAGTCATCCTCAACAGTATTGTTGTAGTTAATCTTCATTAAACCTGTCTGCGTGTAATAGTGCATGATAACCACCAGATGTCGCCCTCTCCTCACATTACAGTGTTTGTTATTCAACAGAAATCAGTTTACATTCTTGATTCAGAGTGAATTCCCTGTGTTCTGCCATTTAGTGTAATTGATAGATGAATGCTGTTTGTGCACGTACCTGTGTCACAATGTCCAGTCCCAGCACAGCTTTATCAACAACTATGAATGTTGTAATTGTCTGCAGTGAAAGAGCTACAAAAGTGTTGATCCCGAAGGTCAAGGCATAGCACTCCCTGGAGAGGTTGGATGCGATCTGAAATCTAAAATGAAGAAGTGCTTATCATCTCTGAGAGAACTACGCTGTGTGTTGTTCCTCCATCTACAGAAATGGGTCAGAGTAACACTGCAGAATAGAAATTGGAGTTGGAGATATTCTACAGTGAGCTTACGTTGTGATGGTGATGAGAAACATATAGCAGGACTTGAATATGACGTAACCAGCATAACATGCCCAGATGCTGCTGGTGAGCGCCATCAGAAACACAGCACCCGTCGCTATGGCTGAGAAAATCCCTAATGCCAGCTCTCCCCACACGGCCCAGGTCACCTTGATGTAGCCCACGGAGAAGGCTGCTGCAGCACCTAGCCCATGAAAAGGAAGGATGACGTGATTAATCCGGCATTCCAGTGGACACAACCTCCGCTGTGCCTGCGCATCCTTGTTGTGATTCATTCATTAATCCTAACAACATTTCTTTCCTTTAGCGTTAGTGCAAAAGCAAAGCTTTATGCACACTCATCATGCCTTTGCTGGCTTATTATGATGAACCACTTTCACCCAGCTCTTGGAATCAACTATCAGCAATAATCTGAGAATCTATTATCGCTCCATCTCCTTAATTGAGGCAATTACTCCTCTTCTTCTCATGCTGAGCCGGGTTGAGTGGAAGCCAACAGGACCACGGTGCCGCTATTCCCTTTCAAAATCAATACACATTTTCCGTTTAATCAGGTATCCCGTATAACCAATAGCATGGTTGTCTTCTTTTAATTGCATGTTTTTATAGATCTATGTGCCATCAGCCTTTAATAGCCTTGTTAAATTGTATTTTGTTCTATATATTTATAAATATTGTGGTTGCGCTGCAGTCTTCTGCCCTCCCCTGTGTTAATTAAAATCAGTCATCCCCTGCTTTTAGACTCTTCTTCTGTGAAATTATAGGGTCCAAAAGCAACTTTCGCTTTTTTTTTTTTTACATTCTGTGCACATTATTCTGAGAAAACTTAGATTTTTGTTTTCGTTTGAGTGGTTTTTCCTTTTTCCACAATACTATTTTTGCCAGCTTGTATTTATATAAAAAAATGGTGATATTTCTGTTTCTGTTATTGTCAGCAAATCCCATCCCAGACCGAAACCAACAACATGGTAGTTCGTCAGTACTAAGATGTAAAAAAACATAGTTTGCTTGGCGCTCTTGCTTTGAAGAAGTATTACTCAAAGAAGAGTTGATAGTGCTTTACTTATCATCCAGTGAAGCTTATTGATGTGTTTTTGGCAACAATGGAGGTCCACGACACAAAGGAACAAAATGTACCAATGCAATACAGACAATAAAGATTAGTAGGATTAATGTTTTTCATGGCATATGTTGACATTAAGAAAAATCTATAACATCACCAGACTTATGTTTAAAGAACTGTATACGGTGATACCGAAGTAAGCTCAAGTATGATTTTTATCAGAAATGAGAAGCATAAAATGTTTTTGGGTCTTTCTGTATGATTTTTCTCTCTCACACACTTACACACACACACACACACACACACAAACACACACACACAGCGGTCTTACCCACAAGGGAGCACGTAGCCTCCACACCTCCGTTGTAGATGGATGATGTGGCAGATGGTTCTATATGGTTCCACATTAGCTGGATGTAGTTGAAAACCTGCACATAGCCTGCTGTGGCCAAAGCCCACCACAGGGACCAGCAGACTAAAGTCCTGCATGGTGGTCATTGATAAAACATATTATAACCCTGATTGTTATTAGAAGGATATGCTACAGTCTAATAAAGTACTGCTATATGAATACTTTACAGACAAACACCACAATGAATAATTGTGCTCAGCAGATCTGTACTCAAAGTGTGACGAGTAAAGTACATGCCTGGAAGAATAGGACTCCCTGAAGTTTTGCCAAAGCAGATGGCCCGCAGTGGCCACATTTTCCCTGCTGCACCAGCCAGCACTGCTGTTGTGCTCCATCTTCTCTTCCCCCGAGCCAGCCTCATCCTTCTCCACCACTGGCTCCTCAGGCCCGTCCACATCCAGAGGCCTCTTGTGCTGGGACTGCACGCCCTCAGTTGCTTTGAAGAACAGGCTCCTCTGGGGCATAGGCAACCAGAAGGAGATGAGGAAAGCCATGCTTGCAAGCCCCAGAGAGATAGTATTGAGGTAGAAGTAGTCTATTCCTGTTGATTAGAGTTAAAATTGCTCAAGACTTTTTTTTAAATTGGAGATTTTCTGTCTCGAAGAGTATTCTTCATCTTAAAGAAGGGACTCAATATTTATTAAATGTTTTTCTTTCATTGTTTATTATAGGCTGGGATGCCCTACCTGCCAGGGAGACCAGCACTTGGCCCAAGCTGGCACCAAATGTATATCCAGCCAGCATTGCACTTCGCAGGTAGCCGGTGGCTCTTTGGTAATTCTCAACTGGAATCACACTGTAAATGTAGGAAAAGTAGGCCACCTCTGTGGCAGTCATGACACCATAGTTGACCTGTTGGTGGGATGGGACCGCTTTAAAGAGATTGCAGCCTATTATGAAACACCTTGTACAAGTAATGCATAACATAATGCAATCTATCTTTAGGAGTTAATCTTTAGTAATATGCAACAGTGCAGCAACGCTGTATTATTATGTCTGTTAACAAATAAGATGCTTTTGTTTTTTAATAAACTTCAAGTGCATTCTAGGATCACAAGTGCTGCAGCTTTGATTATTCTGAATAAAAGTTTAGTTTTACATGAAGAACATTTATATTCAACCTTTCTCAAAACTAATTAATACATGTTTCAGTGCACCTGAAGTAAGGTCAAAGCAGGCAGACCCTGGGCGAAGCTTAGCAGGACAGAGTTGTTGACCATGAAGAGCCCCTGTACCACAATGAGGGGCTTGTGCCTCAGGAAGTCAGTCAGCAGGAAGACGGGGAAAAGCGAGGCGAGGTAGGAGTACGTCCAGATGGGGAACAGGTAGTTTGTTACCTGCGGGAAAGTCAAATCCTGATCCGGACACACGTTCTGCCTCTCATCCACGACATGCATATCTCATTGACAATAAAAACAGAAGAAGCAGTTGGTCTCAAATAAGAGCTCCTGATAAAAGATACACCTTTTGGGTGTGGACATGTTCATAACAGGATGTATTTGTCTGCCAAGCTTACCACTTCTTCAGAGATGTTCTTGTTTGGTCCAATTAGGTATGGCGTGAGGAAGGGCTCTGCTACTTTGCAGTTAGCAAAAAACCCATAGAGGGACAGGACAGCGGTAGGGTAAACCCAGCTGGAGGACCTCAGTTTGGCACAACTGCTCATGTTTTTACCTCAGCAGCGAGTTCCCAGCGAGATCGTCTTTGTTTTTATTTCCAGGAGCACTGCCTGAACACCTTGTACTGTGGCGGAAGTCTGGCTACCTGGACTTTTCCTCAGTTTATTCGCTGTAAATGAACAATATTCCCTTCCCTCCCCTTCAGGATCACAAAGACTATGCTGTGTCAAGTCCGGCCCCTTTGAGCTCAAGTATCCCAAATCTTTAGTTTTTCTGTGTTAGCCATTACATATTGTTAAACATCAAACCTTTGCATTCCAAATCAGTTAACCCTAACGGAGTTCTTGACATTGAACACAATAACCGTCCTTGATTTTCATCTGCAAGCCTTCGTAGATATCTTTTTCTAAAGGGGAGAAGTGCCTAAATTGGCATTGTTTTCAAACATAAACATATAGTGTGAATCAAATGACACGTATTTAGAGGAGTGAAATTCTTGAATAGTCTTTTTTTTTTTTTTTGTCTTTGCTCTTTAAAAAGCAATGACTAACGTGTAATTGTCGTTTCCCTATACAGTAACAATCGAAAAGTTGAACAATTGAAAAGTGATGGCCTTCTCAGTACCGAGCCCAGTAATGCCTACAGGGTGGTTGGCAGATCAAAAATGTTTTCCGTTGACCTTAAGTGGTTTTCCATGTCATTGTTAACACATTTGGTGTTTTTTTTTAATCATCTATAACTCCATTTGTTCTCTAGTGGCTTTGTAAGATAATCTCTTTCTCACAGACACTGAATCACTCTGCTCTCTGGCCTAAGCTGTCCATTCTGTTTCATGTGTTTTTTTCACCCTTTGCTTTAGCAGCAGTTGATTTGCTTTGACTTGACGCTTTGACATTTTTATCTCTGCTTTAGTCGACACTGTTTCTTTTCTTTCTCCGCCCTGTCTTACATTGCTCATTGCCCCATTCCTCCCTCCCTCTTTTGATTTTTTATTTTTTTTTGGGCTGCCAGCATTCACTGTGCTTTCATCCAGCCGCAGTATGGGTGAGTTTGCCACTGGTCTGCCTCTTCAGGTTGCACACAGTAAGTCTCTCTCTGGGCTTGCCCGCTAAACAGTTTTCACCCTTTCCATCATCTAATATAGTCACTCTGTTCCTTCTCTCTCTGGATGTAATTTCTGTCTCACTGTTGCTCTTTTTGTGCTTGTATCTCTGAATCACTGTGGATAACCTCGCTGGTTGAGAACAGGGATACTAGGCTCTGGTCGTTGCTGTCATTATTGTGAACCAGTCTAGAGTTTAGATCAAATTGAAGCACATGACAAAGTGACAATGCAAAATAAAGAAGGAAAAGAAAACGACTCAAAGAGATCAGGCATGATAAAAAACAGGATTGAATCAGTTACTGTACTGTTTCTGACATATCCTTTCCATTTAGCAATAATTAGGAAACAATAATAATGTGCCCTTGATAACTTTAATGATGAGTAACCTAATACATTTTCAGTAATCCAGTATGTTATGTAAGAAATAATAAAATAAGAAACATGATACTCAATGATTCCTTGATGAGGAAAAAGCCCCACCCACCTTGAGCCAACCCAAAAAAAAAAATATATATATATATAATAATATTAATAAATTATACAAATTGTCAATATTTGTGTTTTTGAGCTATGGACTATACCCAGTAATATTTGTAAAATAGGATACCTGCGCAAAATAATTGCGCATTTATAATTTTATATCTTTTAATTAGTGATTGGCTAAACTGCTTATTAGACCCGTCTTTCTTGTGCAAAATGGACCTGGCCCCAGCACGTACACGGGGGCAGCTGAGAGGTGTACGGGCGGCGAGCACAAGCAGGAAAAGCATTGGATCAAAGCACTTTTGGGCATTTTTATTCTTAAAGTGTTTACATTAGTAGCAGATATACAAACCTTCTCTCAACATAGGTTGTACTTGTCCCTAAAGGTAGTTAACCCTTGTGTTGTCTTGGGGTCAAAATGACCCATCAACACACATACATATACACTCGTACACGGGTCATTTTGACCCCCAAGACAACACAAGGGTTAAACAAACAATATTCCGTAGAATGCAATTAAACCACTGGTTGATAATTAACTGCTGTGATGGTTAAAAATTGCCTTGCCTCCCCTTCACGATCACAAAGACTATGCTGTGTTCAAGTCAGGCATTTAGAGGAGTGAAATTCTAAGCCATTCTGTAGTGTATATATGGTTGGCAGATCACAAATGTTTTCCGTTGACCTTTAAGCAGTGGCAGGCTGTGGATTCTCTACCTGCGCATTCAGTGCCGTCTGAGTCAGTCTCAATCAGCTGAATTTTGGCACTCAAGCATCTGTGAATTATACTGGTTTTAGTTTATTTTGTTCATATTACAAACTGTATTTATGTGCTAACAATGATGTATTCCCCATTGTTTTTAATAGGTTGAATATGGCAGATATCTCCGTCCCTTTTTGTTTGTGTCTTTATTTGAAGTTTCCTCCTAGATTGGTTTAGTTGAGGTGGATTGAACTCGACTCTGCTGTCATGTGCTTTTATTCCAGGAGGTGGTGCTCCTGTTGGGGTGAGCTCAGCCGCAGCAGCAGGAGCAGCTGGTTTGCCTCAGAAGCAGTCAGGAGTGCAAGCAAGGGGAGACCGCTATGCTGCTCTCGCTGAGCTTGATACTGTGTTTGGCCCATCAGTCCCTGCTACCAGTGTTTACAACACCACCAGCACCTCACAAGGGTGAGACACGGCATCAAAAAAACACACACAGAGCAGTAAGCCCCCTGCTATAGTGGGTACCAAACACCTAAATCTACCAAATATTGTTTTAATGTAATAATGTATGTTCATGTTGATGCAGCCAATTCAAGACAACATTATTATTTGTCAATATATATATATATATATATATATATATATATATATATATATATATATATATATATATATATATATTTAATTAATTAATTAATTAATTAATTAAATATATATATATATATATATATATATATATATATATATATATATATATATATATATATATATATATATAATTAATTAATTAATTAATTAATGATCAACTATCTGGCAACTTCACAAAAAATGTACTTTTATCCAAAGCAACTTGACCTACAAACATACAGTGACCACACTCACATCACACTTGTTTTTGCTGGGTTCCATGATGAGCTTATGTGTTGGCTTTGTGTCACTGCAGGGGCATGTTTGGCCCAGAGACTGGGATGTCAACAGCACAGGCACAGCAGGCCCTGCCTGGCATGGCCTGCTGTGCGTGTGCTGTTTTCTTTTTCTGATGGTTTGTGCAAATTGTTCTCCCACATTGAAATCCATAATGATTCATAAAGTCAGAGGTTATGTTTAAAACAAGGGGCAATCTCAGGTTGAGGTACAGTGTACTACAGGTAAATATAGTGTGCTTCAGTGTTTTTCTACTCTTGTGGAAGAACTGTCAAGAGCAGGTTGCAGATGTGATTAGAGAATGAGGGTGGATCATGAATCGGTAGTCCCATTCTGTGAACAATCATCACATGAATACACATTGTGTTTGAAAAGAAATGTGGACTGTATGTGCTCTAAAATTAAAACAGTTGTTCCCCCACAAAATGTCACCATCTTACTGCCATGATAAGTTTTGTTGAAGCACACTAACAACAGGGGATCATTTGTGTGGCAGTGGCATAAACATGTTGAAATGAGGCCCTGCTCTTACGCTGCCCTCTTGTTCCTCTCGCTTGTTGCACTGCGGGGATGTTGTGCTCCTGTGTGGTGATCAGAGGACACTGGTGCTGCACTTACTGCTAAGTGTTAAAGCCTCATGTCTGACTCTTGTTCAAACCTCCTCAGCCTCCTGTGTATCCCCAGCAACCCAACGGTGTGTGTAGATATCTGCTTCAATAATGCTAACAGTCAAGCTTGCATGTGCATCTGACTGAATGATTGTCTTTTCAGTGCACTTGCATCCCTTAAAAATGTCAGTTTGAAGTCATGCTATTCTATTCAATTGGAGGATTTCCAGCCTTTGGTCATGCCAAGCCTGTTGCGACTCCTTTCTAGCAGGCCATGCCTGGACCTATGGTCTATAGTAACCCTTTCCTGGTTAGTAAGAGGGCTTTCTTTTTTGTAAAGAAATTAGTTTTATACAGAAGAATGAAGGTCCTATGAGCCAAGACTGTTGTTCGAAGAGAATAAGCGGTTACCTTATTCCTCATTTTTAGTTCTGCTGAATAGATTATTGATAACATGATTACAATACAGCTCTAGTGGTTGGATTCAAGCTGGATTTTATTTAAATAGATAGTGGATTTATTTTGACCCTCCTCTCAATGCTAAGTAGTAATAAGTATGATTGTGTTTGTGTATCTCCTTTTCTTCTCGGGTGCTGGTCCATCTGTACAATATCCAGCCGGAGGCTCTTCAACGAATCCCTTCTTATAGCGATCCGTCCAATCAGCTCCACTACAGGGTCAACAACTGGTGCGCTTGCACAGTATTTATATCTTACACATAAGATTTGTTAAGACAGAACTGTTGCTTTGATAAGTTAATTGGTACTGCCACTTACTGTATTTGTGAAGAACCAAACTGTTTATTTGTGCAGGTTACTTTTAGGTTAACTGTTCTCACTGAAGAGAAGAAGAAAAAAAGCCTATTCTGTTGGCAAGAGAGGAAAAGAGTGACTGCTAAATCCGGGATGGGCCAGGAACTCCTTTCTACAGTCAGTTCATAAAAGGTTCGTAAAAGGAACGGCTAATGAGATGAAAAACACTTACATTGGGTATTAGAGAATTTTAAGTCAATTTGTAAATATATACAGTATATATATCTATATATATTAAAATGAATTTTAAGTAAGAAAAAAATGACCAAACTATTCAAAGCACACGTGATTATTTCAGCTTGTAGTAAAATTCCTTGTATTTAGAATCTGTGTTCAGAGTCTGGAGGCTCTTTTTTGACTGGAGTGGTGGATTTGTTGCTTCTCTGCAGTTTCCAAAGGGTAAACGTTCCTCGAAGTGAATAAACGACAGCAATGAGTGAGAAGTAGCTGGCGTTTATGGTGAACTGTAAAAACAAAAGCGTTTATAGCGGTGGTGAGTGGGCATACAAACAGTTCTGCGACATTTACAGAAGCCCTAAATGGCATTTTCTGATCGGACTCCTCACCTGAGCGATGATGTCGAGGCCCAGTCCTCCACTATCAACAACAATAGAAGTGATGATCGTCTGTAGAGCCAAGGCTCCAAAGTTGTTGGCGCCGAAGACCAGAGCATATCTTTCCATTGACAGGTCAGCTGCAATCTGGTACCTAATAATAAGTATTGTTATTTAAATGCAATTTTCCCGGCTCTGCCTTCAATAAAATGAGTCAGGATTATGATGAAGCAACCCTTTTCATACTATAACACTCTTACATGGCTATTGTTATCAACATCATGTGCAGGCACTTGAAAATGGCATAACCAGTGTAGCAGACCCAGATGTTGCCAGTGAAGGTCATGAGGAAGAGTGCTGCTGCCTCGAGTCCAGAGAAACCACCCAGGGCCAGCTCTCCCCACTGTTCCCATCTCACCTCAGTGAAGCCGATACCGTAAGCTGTTGCTGCCCCTGCCAACACATTGATTTCGGATTATTGTAGTAGAGATGACAATGAGCACTGAGATTATGGGTTCGATATTCATCACCAAAAGCTGTCGAGTCATTTCCCTTTTGTAATAAAATCTGTAATTTGAACAGTGGTGGGCCGTCAGGGCCTGCTAAGCCTTCACTGGCCTAAACAGAATTACAAAGTTATAGCTTTTTTATAATTTAATTGTTTTTCACAAATACAATACATGTATTATAATAATCAGCTTATTTTCTCATTACACAGCTCCTGTCTTCCTCTGTTGCTCTGCCTGCAGTCTTCAGCCTGCAGCATTGCAGCTGGTTTGAAGGAGAAGCTTTCCTCCAATCGGTCTCTATGTCAGCAAAGCAGTTTAAGCAGGCCTTTGCTGATTAAAGTACACCGGGAGTGGATGTTGTGGTTGATTGTCATGGACTTCAACAAATCAGATCTTTAGTTTGACAAGCTGGGTGTATTCTTTGACGTGCTCCGTCTGTGAAATGGCGTAGACGTATGATTGGTCAGTGGCCCGGCATGACCATTAACATGTGCTGTGATTGGTCAGTGTGGCAGCATACGAAAGAAGGAGAAGAAGCTAGAACCTAGACTCTCAGGCCTTGCTGGTAGATTTACTGATGACGCCTTTCGCACATAGGGTTATGGATGGTTATGTACATCTGGTGAGTGAAATGCTGGTTGTGTTTCAGCTTTTTACATTTGCACTCGTATTTAATCATAAACAAGCCACAGCGCTGCTGCTGGTCGAGCTGGGGCTGGTCGATCAATTATCAAAAGAGTTGGCAACGAATGTCATCATCGATTCGTTGTCGCGCGCGATTATTACGGCATTCAATAAGTCGCGGAGAAGAAAAAAAAGAGCAGAGCAACTGGTCGGCCAGTGTGTCTGACATTGGAGTGATACACGGAAAAAGCTGATCTTAGGGTGATCTTAGCAATAGAACATCTTTGATGTGACGTGACGAGTCTTGGTCAATCAGCATTAAGATGTCCTCAGCGTCTTCATTTCCCTCAAACTTGTTTTTAATGGTAGCTAGTCAGCTTGCTATCACGTTAGCTAACGTGTTCGGGTTGTGTATTGTCATTAAAGTTACTTTATGTTCCGTTACAGTTCAGTCTTGCTTGGAAAAAAACGTAACATGATGAAACATGACGTAACCCCCCCCGGTCTGGTTCAGTTCACGCAGGCACACTACTTTTACTCAAAGTAGAATGAATCAAATGATGTAGTTGGGCTTAGCCAACAACGTGATCTCAAGGTCATAAGAGGCCCAGATATTGATCAGATGATGTGAATGAAAGAGTTTAAGGAAGGTGGAGGTGAAAACAGACATGAGAGGAGCAGTACAGCTTCCCACTGTCCCAGTGTTTCATACATATTGATAAAGCAGGGTATGCTAAATGCAGCCTCTGATCCAAGGAGATCCATTGCAGTAAAAAGGGCTCACATTTGGCAGATGTAAAACATACATGTGTATGTTTTTTGTGTTAGTCCATTTTCATTTCATTTTTTTAATTAACAGCTCAGGGATGTTCAAGGAGCAACCTGTTTGTGCACTTTCTGAAGATGTTACTGAAGAAGTCAGTTCTAGGGTTGGGCACCGTGAACCAACACGTTGTTTGGCTTTCTGCAAACTGTGTTTTCTTCTTGAAGGGTATCAAAAGTCAAATGAACCTAAAGAGAATACCGAAGGGTACCGAAAAGCAACGCAGATTTCGGTGCTTTCTTTTGGTGCCTGAGCCGATTTTTTTACACTACTCTGTAATGTTGCACGGTATAACGATACGAAAAAGGTAGCGCGGTACCCGTACGTTAAAAACAATACGATTTTGATGTATCGATACTTTAATAGCGCGGATCGGAGCGCACTCGCTGCTCCGCTCTGTTGTCTGCCTGCATGCAGAGCGGGGCTCAAGGGGGCGGGGCTTCCAGTGCTCACACACCACATGCAGCGCGCACACAGATCGCTGGAGACACGAGATCTCTCCCAGTTGATATTAATGATGACGTGTAGTCCAGTAAAGCAGCAGTTTGTAGAATCCAACAGTGTCTAAATTCTGTTTCACACGGTCCCCATTAGGCCACCTGATGCTTGTGTCGGTTCTTTTTTTTAAATATATATTGTTTATAGTTTGAAGTTAAAAGGTTTGAAGCTGTAGTTTGAAGTCAAGTGTTTTGTATTTATTTATATTTACAGTATAGTATACTTTAAAACAGTTAATATATTGTTCAATTTGAAGAAAAAAAAAGTATCAAAGTATCGGTTCGGGCACCGTTTAGTCACCGGTTTTAAAAGTATCAGTTTAGCACCGGTATCGTAAAAAACCCAAATGATACCCATCCCTAGTCAATTCTGTTTTTCAATAAAGGGTTGGAAATGAATGCTTTTTAGTTGTTGTTTTTTTTTTATCCGATTCATCGGAAAAATAATCAACCAATAATCAATTATTAAAATAATTGTTAGTTGCAGCCCTAAACTAAATGTGACTTGTGCTTGATTTGGACAACATGCATTGTCCGTCGCAGCAACGGCGAGTTTGGAGGCATCTGCGTAATTGCAGATTGCTCCACGGAGTGTCGCAATCTGCAACACCTTCTTTTAAACCACATGTCTCTTCTCACAAGGGTTACGGTATTGTAGCAATTTAAATGACGTTAAACAACCATGTGGTTGCAGAGATAATGAAGGAAACGTTTAAAAACCCTGTTTTAGGCGCGGGGGGCTTGGTGCTTATAAGGTTGAAATAGCTCCGCAGGTCGGTCCACACACCTCGTGTGACCTCCCGCCATGCCCGTAATAATGCAAAAAAACTGTCTGTATAGCAGAGGGAGTGTCTGCTGTCCACACATGACCGTATGAACGTGCCGTGTAGTGGGCAGCGCGCCGTGTTCAATACACGCACGAGTCGGTCTGACAATAACTCCCGGGCACTGAA